>NC_090265.1:1657583362-1657888362 GCF_040414725.1 Anabrus simplex
GTTTATATATCTTTATTAAATCACAGATTAGTATCAGAAAACGTTGTTGTGTTCGTTGATATTTTAAAAACTGCACGAGGGAATGTAAGAGTATTCTTTCTTTATAGAATAACGGTATGGAGTGAAGAAAAGTGAATGATGCGAAAGCGAAAGTCTCTTTAGTTATTACAAATTCAATACAACATGGGACGAAAAAGAACAAGAGATGACTAATGGAGGTATCAGTCAATCAATCCTGATCTGCAATGAGGGCAGTCGCCCAGGTGGCAGACTCCCTATGTGTTGTTTTAAAAGACATTTCCTAAATGATTTCAAGAAAATTGAAAATTTATTGACCATCTACCTTGGTAAGTTATTCCAATCCCTAACTACCCTTCCTATAAGCGAATATTTGCACCAATTTGTCCTCTTGAATTCCCACTTTATCTCATATAGTGAACTTTCGTACTTTTAAAGACACCACTCAAACTTATTTGTCTACTAATGTCACTGCACGCCATCTCTCTGCTGACAGCTCGGAACATACCACTTAGTCTTCTTTCTCCTAAGTATTCCCGGCCCAAACTTTGAAACATTTTTGTAATGCTACTCTTTTGTCGGAAATCACCCAGGTCAAACTGAGCTGCTTTTCTTTGTATTTTTACCAGTTCTTGAATCAAGTAAACCCGGCGTGGGTCCCATACACTGGAACCATACTCTAGTTGGGGTCTTACCAGATACTTATATGCTCTCTCCTTTACATCCCTACTACAACCTCTAAACACGCTCATAACCATGTATAGATATCTGTACCCTTTATTTACAATCCCACTTATGTGATTACACCAATGGAGATCTTTCCTTATATTAAGACATACTGTAGGTACTTGCAGTGATCCCCATAAGGAACGTTCACGCCATCAACGCAGTAATTAAAACTGAGAGTACTTTCCCTATTTGTGAAACTCACAACCTGGCTTTTAACCCGGTTTATCATCATATCATTGACTGCTGTCCATCTCACAACATAATCGAAGTCATTTTGCAGCTACTCACAATCTTGTAACTTATTTATTTCTCTATACAGAATAACATCATATGCAAAAAGCCTTATCTCTGATTCCACTTCATTACTGATATCATTTTACATATATATAAGAAAACATAAGGGTTCAATAATACTGCCTCGAGGAATTTCCCTCTTAATTATTACAGGGTCAGATAAAGCTTCGCCTACTCTAATTTTCTGAGATCTATTTTTTGGAAATGTAGCAGCCCATTCAGTCACCCTTTTGTCTAGTTAAATTGCACTAATTTTTGCAAAGAGTCGCCCATTATCCATTCTATCAAATGCTTTTGACAGGTCAATTGCGATACAGTCCATTTGACCTCCTAAATCCAAGATATCTGCTATACCTTGCCGAAATCCTACAAGTTGAGCTTCAGTGGAAAAACCTTTCCTAAAACCGAAATGCCTTCTATCGAACCAGTTATTAATTTCGCAAACATGTCTAATGTAATCAGAAAGAATGCTTTCCCAAAGCTTACATGCAACGCATGTCAAACTTACTGACCTGTAATTTTCAGCATTATGCCTATCATCCTTTCCTTTTGTATACAGGGGCTACTATAGCAACTCTCCATTCATTTGGTAAAGTTCCTTCACTGAAACAATAAGCAAATAATTACTTCAGATATTGTAGTATATCCCAACCCATCGTCTTTAGTATATTTCCAGGAATCGTATCACTTCCAGTCGCTTTCAAATTTTGTATCTTACTGTAAAACATGTCATAGGTAAATTTTAATACATTTTTTTTAGCATTAGTCACCTTCTCGATCTGGAAATTATCCTTGTAACCAACAATATATACTGCTGACTGAATACTTCTGCCATTTGAAGATCCTCACATACACACTCCTCTTGTTCATTAATGATTTCTGGTATGTCCTTCCTGAAACCTGTTTCTGCCTTAAAGTACCTATGCATAACCTTCAATTTTTCACTATATTTTGTATGACTGCCGATTATGCTTGCAATCATGTTATCCTTAGCTGACTTTCTTGCTGGATACAATTTTCTAGTAAGTTCCTTCAATTTCTCCTTACTTCCACAGCCATTTAGGATTAGAAATATCTGTCATATATATTTTTTACGCTTTACGGAAAAGCACAGAATCACGGTTATGACTTTTGAGCTTAGAAGGCGATAAGACGAGTACAAATTCTCTTGTTGTTTTCTTCTTAGTAGATTCTTACGACATGCAGGGGTACAGATAATGTATCCTTCGACTCCACCCATAGTGGAGATAAAATGTGTTCTGATAAATCGAAAGAAATGAGTGTATCTACAAAAATGGTAGGGCTCATGAATTGTGAGGAAACGAAATACATTATATTCCTAGTATATATACTGTATTATTATTATTCTCTGTGGATCCGTGGTAGAGTGTCGGCCTCCGGATCCCAAGATAGCGGGTTCAAACCCGGCAGAGGTAGTCGGATTTTTGAAGGGCGGAAAAAAGTCCAATCGACACTCCATGTCGTACGATGTCGGCATGTAAAAGATCTCTGGTGATACATTTGGTATTTACCCGACAAAATTAATTAAAATCTCAGCCATAGACGCCCAAGAGAGATCCGGTTTACTCTAGGTCCACTAGATGGCAGACAGAGTAAACCGGAACGTCGAAATTGACGAGCAGACAGCCAGATGGCGTCAAATCGAAATGTCTGCAAACGGTAGCTGAGGCCATACGATATTATTATTATTATTATTATTATTATTCGGCCCCTTTGTACAGGCCTTCGGGCTGAGCAGCGGTTGCTGGACAGGCCAAAGCCCTTTCAAGGGCGTTAAGTGCCGAGGGGTATTATTATTATTATTATTATTATTATTATTATTATTATTCATACCTGCAGTGTAGAGGTAGCATGTCTGTCTCTTATTCCAAGGCCCTCGGTTCGTTTTCCGCTCAGTTCAAAATTTTTAATTCTGGAGAGAGGAGTAGTACGAGCTTCCCTCATTGGGAGATTTTCTCAAGTTCTTAGTTATAAGAGGAAAGCACACAGTGGAAAGAGGGCGCTTCCTGCCTAGTATACGTAAAAGAACACTGGTTGACATGGTTACACTGGTGTCGGGAAATTGATGACGATGATTCCTGATAGACCCCCAGCTGAGAAACCTATCCATGTTCAATGAAAAAGGGGCGTCATGAACAACTAAGGAAAAATGATATATATTCGTTAAGAATCTTAATTAAAAGGTCCACCTTTACATTAACAGAAATGATTTATTTTCCTAAATAACATGTATACGTTAATTTAGGAGATGTTTCGTCCTCATTAAGGACATCCTCAGCTAATGTGCAAAAGACAAGTTAAAAATTAAACAAGGCTATTTTGACAGATTAAAAGATAAAAATCGATTCGTTTGCCGCATCAGTCAATGGTATTAGATTAAACATACACCAGTTTTTCAAGAGAAATGTCAGACATGTGAATGTTTAAAATTGTAAAACAGTGATGATATACATAACTTTTTGGGACAAATGTTGTCGGCTAAGTATTGATAGCACACATAAAACGTATTTGTTAACATATGACTGTTGGGTGGATCCTTGATATTCTACCCGTGTGGGTTGGGCCATATTTTATCAGGATTTGATACAATGAAATAAATTGATGGATTGATGGAGACAAAGAAATACTCATTGGAAATTACTTGGGCTGATGAAAGATTTCAACATTTGCAAGTCTACACGCGACAAGTTGGAGCCAGCGGGATTCTGCCGGTACAATGAATGGTGTATTTCCATGTCGAAATTTAAGAGGCTTACACGAACGACAATGTACACGAAGTATCTGCACCGAGCTCGATAGCTGCAATCGCTTAAGTGCGGCCAGTATCCAGTATTCGGGAGATAGTAGGTTCGAACCCCACTGTCGGCAGCCCTGAAAATGGTTTTCCGTGGTTTACCATTTTCACACCAGGCAAATGCTGGGGCTGTACCTTAATTAAGGCTACGGCCGGTTCCTTCCCACTCCTAGCCCCTTCCTGTCCCATCGTAGCCATAAGACCTATGTGTGTCGGTGCGGCGTAAAGCAACTAGCAAAAAAGAAGTATCTGCTCCACGAGTTACGAAAATGGAAAGGTGGAAAATCACCACAAAGGAGCTAATTGCTACCAGGAAGTAGAGACTGTTATTTCTGAACTTGGCCATTCTCAGTATTACACAGGTTCTCAGAAATGTCCCAACAAAATTCCCCGAGCCTCCGGGTATGTTGGTCGTCACGTTGAGGAGAAGAAACATTTAAAATACCCGCCGCTGCAGTTTTGACCAATGACAACATTTCTATAACGCCACAAGTGCACCAGCGTGACAGAGTAAAATTTGAACTCCAGCTATCTTCTGAATTAATTATAATTAAAGTATTCCAACCACCGAATTTCAGTTATGAGAAATTTTAGATATCATACCAATGTTAATTGATTGCAAGTTTGGTGAGTTAAAATATTGAATTCTAGGAATTGACCCCCGCTGGATTGCTTTGGTCAGAAGATACTACGCTAACACGGACGCCGTTTAGAGCGCGAAAATTGGAGGACAGACATCCAGTAATTTCTTCGTAGTCTACGATCGATTTTGAATAAGATTACGACACGAGAGTGTTTATTACTAGACTATTAAGTGGGATAAGTTAAAACATCCAAATCGACTTGCAAGTGCCAATTGACGGAAACCACCCCCTCACTCGTGAAGGACCCCTGATGAACCAAGCGGAAGGGCCCATCATCCATATATACGATTGACTGGAACGACCCTCATTCACTTTGAGTCAGTAACTCAGTAATTCAGTCAGTCAGAGCTGTGAATCTGTGTAGACTGTTCCGAGCCGAATGTACGCGAGTTATTGTGAGCGCCAAAACGGACAGTGTTAAATGAGTTTACTTTTTACGATGAAGTATACTAAGAAAGTTTCAGTGATTTAATATCAATTATCGGCAAAAGCCGATGGCAATTTAAGAATGAAGTGTGCATAGCCTGAAGTAGTAAGTTTCATGTGAGACGGTAAAACATTATCATGGGCAGGAAACTGACTAAGCGCGGTGAACACTAGGCGGCCGAGTACCACTTCGGAAGTGCCGAATCAAGGATCCCGGATATCGCTGGCTCGAATTAGACGACACAGGGTCGTGAGTATTGAGGTTCTGGTTCGGGCAGAACGAATATAAAATTAGTGAAAGTGTAATGGGTCCTAGACACCTATAATTGAATTGATGTGTAAAATTTGTATAGTAATAATTAAGATGTTTGTGATGGGAAAACGCCCAGGATTAATCCACGTCATGACGGCCAGCAAGATGAACGTCTAAGACGAATAGGAGCCACCCAACTTAGCCATAGGAATTCTACAGAGTGATAAGTACCCAAGTTGATTTAATTTTGGGGATGTTATAGCGATAAGACGATGTGTAAATCAATCGTGGTTACTTAACGTAACGCATGGATCGTTTCACGAATCCATGATTTAATTAAGATAGACGGACGGACTAATTTATTTTTATATTAACTAATTATGGATTAGATTGATTATTAGATTACTTGTTTGTTGTACATAATGTAAGAATGGGTTATATCTTTCAATTAATGCATGCTTATTGTCTACACATTGATTTGAGTTCATTTAAAGTGATAAGTGTTTTCTTATGCTAACCCAGTTTATTTTGCATAGATTTATCTATCACTTTGATGATTATTGTACTGTAGTTAGGCATGTTTGTTATGAGAAATCCAGATGCATGAAAGTGCCAATGTATTTAATTATGTTTTTTTGCGGACGGAAGGTCGTGTGAAGTAATAATAATAATACCTAATGCCGAGATGTGCTGTTTGAGTTTTTTTGTTAAATTATCAGGAGACAAAATCAGATATTAAATATGAACAGTGTTAAATTTGAATTTGAAGTGAATAAATTAATAAGGTGATTACGAGCAATTAATTAAATACTAATTTTGATTGGGTCCCAAATAATGTTAATTTAAATGTAAATTAATTATAGGATTTAATAAACGTCTGAATTCATTGTAACAATTTCGCGGAAATAATAAACGATAAATAATGGTATAAATTATATGATGCTAAATTGTGGTTTGGGGCCACGTAAAGGTTGCAGATCCATGTGTGGTAAAACGTTATTAAAGCTTAATGAATGAATGAATGAATGCTAAATCGATGTTTATTCGTGGAAGGTGACCTATATCATATAATCAAGTGTGGTTGGGGGATAAGAGATGTAACAGGCAGCCAATGAAAGAATGAAATCGTACTATGTCATAAATGATCAGTCGTGAACTCCACGAGTGATGAATGTGAAATATTACCCTGAGGCCTGAGGATAGGAATAACTAAGCTACTATGAAATATTAAATGGGTCTACGAGGAATTATTAGAAGGAATCTACGATGAGATACACAGAGAATTATTAGCGTCCGAGTACTGGAAATAATATGATCCGCCCGTGGAACGCGTACATAGTTAGAGTGAATGCAGAGAGGCTGGGATTGAAACCTGTTGAGATACGTACGAGTAAGATATAGCTGCATGTTAAGCTGATGAAGCGTTACGAACCCAGAGATCATACAAGTTGATGTCCACACGAATGAACATATGATATCCCGAATAATAAAGCATGATAGTTGCAATGAAGGTAAATAAGGCCCATAATAATAATAATAATTGAACCCATGACCTTTGTGCCCTAAGAACATTATGCATAATGTAACAATTAAACTAAAAGTTGGATTCTTGATAGCATGGATTTGACACGTGACGAGGGGGTGATTACCTTCGGTCCCACGCTCTGGGGTACGTGATGTCAACCACACGTGTCGACGGCGGAAGAATCTCAAGTCATTTTTATGAACTATTTCAAAGCGCGTGTACATGGCGTGACCACGCCAAGTCAAAAAAATATAGTGCCTATCAAAGGAGGTCAATCATCTCACAAATCGAACCCGTGAAAATTTTAAATGTCCGTGAACACTACCGCCAGAAATGTAGCAAGCATGTAGTCACTTTCAAAACTCTTGAAATTGCAGTTTAGGTAAGTCAGAAAATTTATAGAAATTTTCTTGGCGGCAAAGGGAGAGATCCGAAGAGAGGGGGTAACTGCTATAAATATGAAGGGACGCCATGACGAAGCCTCCTTCTCCGGCATTTGTGATACAAAGCGGACGAAAAATTGTTGAGCTGTTCTGCGAAATCAAACCAACGAAAGTAGACTGAGTTCAACTGCAGATTTTAGCCATTGCGGCTAAGTCTTGACTCCATGAGGAGATAGTTTTCTTGAGTGAAATAATTGTACCAGATAGGACGGTCAAAGTACTGAATAAATTCTAATGTGATTAAGTAATTCGTGTGCGGAAATAATTATAGTCCATCGTGTGCGTTCAAGCAAACAAGTGAAGGGTATTTTCTTTTTTTAATGCTTTATTCCAGGAAACCTGAAGAAATAATAATAAATTGTGAAGCCATGAATGTAAAAATGGCTAAATAAAATGCCAGGGTCACAGGTGAGCCCTATGACGAATACTGGCGTGACGACATGAGGTAGGTGACTTTCCATCTTACTACCTCTTATATCTTGTCTCGTGATTTCTTAAAGTGTATTTGAATGGGGATATACGACGCAGTGGTCACCCCTACTAAGTTTTGTAAATGTGAGAGTACGACTAAAAGAGTCATTTGTTTTATTATCCACTTGGATAAAAGTTTGAAGTCTTGCGAGTGCCGTATAATGTTGTAAAAAGTTATTGAATAGGGTTCCGAAGTGATATCACGTCCAATGTAGATCGTCATCCGTGTGAGTGTACTGCCTATATTTTGTGATGTCAAATTAAGATGTTCATTCGACGTAAAATTCTTCTGTCTGCAATTTGACGTTAATAATAATAATCCATGGTCACTCATTTTCAATTGAGCGGAAGCGCGCTGTCGGGTGAGATCCTAGGGTGATGAATTTGGTCACGGAGAGAAACGTTTTTATTTAATGCCCATTTTAAACTGTGTCTGACTGACAAGAAAAAGATCTAGTAGAATGTTTCAGTCATTTCTCGTAAAAATCAAGTTATTAAATACGATATCATTTATGCGAAGTTATTCATGATTAATGCATTGTGCGATATTAGACGTCGGGATTTCTAGTGAGGATTTTATTCCAGTTCTTTGTCGATGATAATTGTGGAGCTGGGAAACAGAGGTTAGTTTGTGAATCAGGTTGGACCTGTCATTGAAGCCGGGACACGGAAGCCCGAGGAATGTTTTATATGAGTTGAGATGAGATGTGCGAATCAGGTTAGAGTCCTGTCATTTGAAGCCGGGACATGATAGCCCGAGGAATATTTTATAATGTTGAGAATGGAAAGAAATTCATAGAAATCCATAGCGCTAATAATTGGCGACGCGTATAATTAGTGTGGGCATCTTGAAGCATAACCTGTGCATTTTGTTGGTTAGAATATCGTATTTGTTTAATTATGTCGGCAGAGTTTAAAGGGAGCATTTTGAGAAGTCAGTCAACTGTGAATAAACCAGGTGTTTCCTGTAACTGCCAAGCGAGCTTGGGGGATGAGAGGCCTCAGCTATGATAACGGGAAAGGAGTGGAGTTGAGACTGTACTGTAATTCTCGGCCAGGGGAAACGTTAAAATGCTGGATTTAGTTGAAATTCATAGCCGGTAATAATCTAAGTATTGTGAAATACTGTAATTGGGGACGTAATGAACATTTGAAATCACGAACTTTGAGTATAAGGAACAGAGTAACCTAATTCAGGGTTGTTCAAAATATAGAGCGATGGTCGTGATGATCGGTTTGTCTGTGAGGGGTGTGCAAAATTCATAATGGTAATGACGAGATATGACATCGTAATTATATGGCGAGTTGTTTGGTTTGTACGTAGATTATTAGGATATCCAAGTGTTAATAACGGTTAGGACTAGATTAGATTTTTAAGCATGATATCACGAGACAGGATATATATAGCTGGACATGAATTATGTAAAATTCTTTTCCAGCCAGATAAACATCGCAATATTGAACTCACATCACAGCTGCGTAGAAATTTGTGAAGAAACCAGAGTCCGCGGAGATAAAATTTGTTGTTCGTTAATATTTCGTTAAATCATTTAAATTTATTTAATTATTAAATTCAGTGAAACCGCATTTGAAATAACTTTAATCAAGCGAATAACTTGGAGATGCATTCTGGAAATTTTAGTTTGTTTTCTGGGGAATGTTAACATGTAAAGTAACGATTAAGGGGACATATCCGAAGGAAATGGATTTTACTGCCACAAAGTTTGTGAGCATTGCTATTGTTGTAATTATTGAACTTTGATTGATTGAGCAGTGAATGTGCTGGGGATAGTAAAGTGGAACTTTGGTCATAAACCGATGTAACCTAATTGTGTTCAGCCTTCAGCCTAGAAACTTGGATGGTCAGGGGGTCATCAACCTCAGTGATTTAGATTAGGGTCATATGCCATCGTAGCATCATTTCCTTGCTGTCATCATCCACAATGACTTTAAAGTAACTTAGAAGATTAGATGTCGGTCCATGACATAGACGCAGGTCACATCGATTCAATTAAGGGTCCATGCCGTAGAACCACTGTGTGGCACACACCGATTGGACGGCCTTAATTATACTCAGAGTCCAGAGTTCGTGTTACGAGGGCTGGACCATAACGAATCACTATGATGGTACATGTGGTCTCACATGGAAGCCGAATTTAAGGATTTCCAGACTTTCCTTTCTTAAATGATTAATAATTGAGACAATGGTTTCTAGTAAGAATGCCCATGAGGCAATTACGTTAAAGTCTCACACCAGTGTTCTGACATTTATGTAAAAATGATTGTGGTGTCCAGTGGACACAATTGACTATGACACCGTTGACATAGTAAATTACTTCAGAATTTCCTGAATAAATAGGGATCTTTTAAACAGACCTTTCATTCCAGTAGATAGATTAGAATTACTGAACCCTACCTTTACCTCAGCAAGTGACGAAGAACCCGATACGACCCAAGAGACAGATCTCATGAACTTTGCTGATAGGTAAGGAAGGTAGGTATCCCTCAATATGGACCTAAAGGGTTCATAATAATAATAATAATAATAATAATAATAATAATAATAATAATAATAATAATAATAATAATAATAATAATAATAATAATAATAATAACAATATTTATGAAGACTCGTAACATCGACCGTATTGACGAAGATTGACAAGTATAAAAGTGGTGGCTATAAAAATTAACTAAATCTTCAAAACCAGTGTTAATAATCAAAATGTGCTTGTTTGAATGATCTTTAGAAGGGGCAATGCTTATTATTGCAATAATAATTTTAATAATAATAATAGTTTGCGCAGATTAATTACGAGGAAACATGACCCTAAATTTGAAACGGTGACGAACGGGAACATATAATGTCCGGGGTGATAAATGATAATAATAATAATAATAATAATAATAATAATAATAATAATAATAATAATAGAATAAGAAGAATAAGAATAGAGACAGTCGTGTGTCGGGTTTGTCAGAACCATAACTTGTACTCCACTTGGGAGCTCACCTGCAGTATGTGCGAAGGAACCCACGGACGGCACGTGTCATAATTATGTAAGCATAGTGAACAACCTTCCCGTACGTTATTGTCGTATTGACAAATGTAAATATTGAGTTAATCTTTGAGTTGACGAGCTATTCCTGGCACGATCGTGAATCTGGATGTGTACGCTAGAGTCCGTCCAATTAGTTCCCGTTTTAGATACGGTAACATTTCCTAGGTGGGGATCCGGCCTATCTGAATGTAAATACCCGGAGGTGACTCATCACATGGAACGTGAAAATGACGGTAATCCAAGTTTACCCTCGTGCTCACGTCTCCTCATAGGATTGTCAGTGGTGCAACATCCACTCATACGGATGTTGGTTCGGTCCCCAGGGATCAGCTGGTCAAACTCATATAATGTTATCCACACCATCAGAGGTGGAAGAGAAACCATGTATTATTTTCAAGGGTGGAAATTGCAAGGTGTGAAAATGTCATGAAATGAAATTTTGCCAGATGAAATTAATAAATTGCTCCTTATTGCAATTTCAAAGGGAAACAGTTACCAATCTTGTTATTGTAGTTAGTCAAGTATGCCCATGGAATTTAAGTTGTCACTTTCCAGTCCTAGTGTGGAGTACTTTAAATTGTGTCTATGAATGAGCCCTCCCCTACCTTAATTTGCATGCCCGGTTCTTCCCTGTGTTTATTTATATTCGGATGTATTTTGACATTTATTAAAGAACCGGTCACTCCTGAGATTAATTCTAGCCTGGGACTCAGTGGATGAGCGGTTGCAATATATTGGACTCAAAAATCGGTGCAATTCCATGTAAGTAGTCTTGTCACAAGGGGATTTGTAGTAGAAACGTTTTGTTTGAAAAGCGCGTAAACCGGATGGTTCGTTGTGCCAATAGAATAAAAATATAGGCATCTTCACCAGTCATTGAAGTTCAGCTCTGCCTGAGTGCTGTGGGCATAGCTCATTAGCTGAGGATGTCGCTAACGGGGACGAAACATGTCCATAATTAACGAATAAGTGTTATTTTTAAAAAATAAGTAACTACTGATATTTTAAAGGTGGAACTTTTAATTATGATTCGTAACGATTGTACGTAGTCTTGCCAATACGGGATTAAAATGAAATTTATTTTCTGTAACGATGATTTTAGCAAAGGGAACAGGAGTGAGAGGTGTAAAAATTAAATACTGCCTAACCCGCGCATTCCTAATACTCTCGAGACCAGAAGAGAGCAATGATTTATATAAAGGAGGCTCACTCTCATGGTTATCTCAAATCTGATCTCCGAGGGGATTACGATGCAGACTTCTCCAACCTTCTCGATGTTATGTCAAGTGAATTCCCTGAAAGGATGATGTCACAATTAGTTGCTTAATGGTGAATAGTAGTGTTGTGTACTTCCTTCAAAGTTGACTCGGTCCAGAAAGCTGCCCAAGGAACGCCAATCATCCTTCTCCAACACCACATTTCAAGGGCATCGATTTTTGCAGGAAACAACGAAGTGACCCCAATCCAGCACCGTCGAGGAATACATAAAACATTAAAAGTCCAAACCATTCTTGACTTTAAAGAAAAAAAGAGAACGAACGATTTTTCATTAAATGTGACAGATGTGTCATTATTCCTTTGGCAATACCAATTTACCTTTTTATTTCAACCTCACAGGTAGACGTATAACTTATGATTGATCCAAGTTATAATGCCGTATTTCAGAGACCGTTTCAATTTCTTCAAATGTTGGTGTTCTCGTCAGTTCGTTTGTATAGCTTCCGTTTCCTTTGTGTTGGTTTTCAGTCCCATCCCATTGCTTATATCAGTTACATGAACAGAGAATGTTCACATTTCCATCTTATCTATGGCAATGAAAACCATGTAATCTGCTTATTGGAGATTTGAAAACTTCTTATCTCCAGTGAAAAATCCTCCATCCCATCCATCAAGTGCAGTTCTCATGACGACTTCACCGTAAATATGAAAGAGTACTCGTGACAATATAGAACGTTGTCAAACATCTTTAGTACTTAGAAATTCGCAGACATTTTACGATTGATTCTCACAACAGCGATGAGAGGATAGAGGAGTTTTCTGGAGATAATCATTTCCATTGGTTTAGTTCTTACCTCAGGAAGAGGTATCAGGGACTAAATTTTGGCAAAAGTTCGTCTTCATGGAGTGATGTTACTTGTGAAGTTTTTCAAGTTTCTGTGCTGGGCCCATTAATATTTTCGACTTTTATTTAAGTGTTAAATTCGGTTAATAATATTTTCCGGACATTTATTCATTTGTGCTTACTTTGTGTTTTCTAATTTAGTGTACTGCATGTATCAAAAATAAGAAAAGATTACAATGAATAATACCGTCTCCCGAATCTGTAATTTCCAAGATTATGGGAGACGGATATAATCTTACATTTCTAAGTCACTAACAACCTCCAGTTATATTTATGCCGATGATATCCTACTGAACGCAGTGAAAGACCTTGGTATATAATGAAGGAAAGCGGGAGCCAAATTTCTCTCAGTCTTACTAATAAAAAGTCGTTACACAGTTGTTTAACACTTGTACAGCTATACGGTGAATAAACCCTGTATAAGCGATGCAGATTTTTCTTACTAATACGTTGTATAAGCATTGTATTACTATACCACACGTATGCACTCGTTGCAAGCCGTAGGAATCTCTTTCTGTAGTTCGCTGATGTATTTCGTCACGTATACTGCCTTTATGATCGCTCTTTCCGCTTATCTGGGAGCAAAACATTTCCAAAAGCCGTGTCGTGGGACGATTAATTTTTGCATACCGAGAAGGCTGTGGCAAAACGAGGTGATAAACAGCTGGCAATCGACAAATATTCGTGAGGTCGAGTGTGAAACAGGTGACAAACAACCTGATGTTAATAGCAAATTTCCGCGGGATTATTGAGAAAATTGCGAATAATGGAGACAGTTATAAAAAAGGACAAGGGCCCCTAACTGGGAAATTTTCCTTGTCAGAAAGCAGTGAAGCATGTGATTCCACATTCATTATTATTACATTATTAGTTGTTTCATCGGCACCATTGTATTGAAAGTAAATTAATGAATATAAATTAAGATGAATTTGTAAACAATATTGTCTGTAGTCACATAATATCTGCTCTTCATTTTTCGTCACAACAAAAGTAATTATTGATGAAAGCAGTTCTGGCAGCTAGACCATGCAAATTGGAAGGTTGGACAAGAACTACGATTTCTTCTTCTTCGGGAGGCAAGGATTGATCCGCTATATTCTCTTCACCCATATCGCCGGACGACTAGGGCAACAAGGTCAGTTTTTGTGTTCTCCAAACTAGTGTTAATGCTCTTAATAAGCACCGAAATCTTTCTTTCCATACACCAAAACACCTCTTAACAATATTTCTGGTACGTATATGGGCTCAGTTATTTCTGCTTTTACAGATGTGTTTAAGATAGGAGTGAAATACGGTGTGCATACATACCCAGAATCCCCTATAAAATGTCCTTTGATTTACCCATTTTCCAACCGTTGCTTAAATGCGACTTTCCCTGAAAATTCGGCTGTCATTAGTACTCCCTCTCCAGCTTGCAACGATATCGCCTATGCGTAAGGACTCATCGCACACTACTTGCACGTTCAGGGAATAATTACCTTTTCTATTGATGTAGTACTGTGCCGTCTCTCCAGGGACTTTTTTTATTTTAATGTGGGTACAGTCAATAGCTCCAAATAAGTAACTCTAGCCCTTTCCCATCCTCCAGTCGAGAAAAGAAATTGATGTGTCAGTGCAACTTTAAACAAGTAGCAAATAATAATAATAATAATAATAATAATAATAATAATAATAATAATAATAATAATAATAATAATAATGATAGCAAAGCAAAGCAAAGTCACCTCCGTACAGGCCATGAAGGCCCTTGGAGGAGTGGAAGGTAAGGGCTTCCACCATTCTTAACCTCGGCACGTGATGGGGTAGAGTGGTTAGCTCTACGCCCGGCCGCCTTTGCCCCCAGGAATTAACCTGGTACTCATTTCTGGTGTAGGCTGAGTGAACCTCAGGGCCATATGCACCTCCGGAAGTGGAAATCTCGTTTCTTAAATTTTACGACATCCTGACGGGGATTCGAACCCACGTCATTCCGGGCGAACCGAGCACGTCTTTACCGACTCGGCCAGGCAGCCCCTCAATAATAATAATAATAATAATAATAATAATAATAATAATAATAATAATAATAATAATAATAATTGTTACGGATATTCCGTGGTGAACAGAGGTGAAAGAAGGTGCTGGCATGCATGGGTCGATATAAGACAGTCAGAAAATTAATTTAAAACTTTAAATTAGAGCTATATTACTTTCTCTGCTATCTTTTGGTATCCTTTCAAAATCTCAACTTTACAAATTCAGGTACAAAGGTTCGTAAGAGTGGGTAACAATTTTAGAAAATCGAAAAATACTCTATTAACCAATTTGAGCTTGATTATAATTATAAATGCTCCGTGAGCGCTGAGGCTCCTTTCAACAAACAGTCAAGGAGACGGCTCTCTCAATTTCTTTTACATCAATAGTAAGAATATAGTATCCAAAATACACAATCTTAAAAGAGCACTATTGGTCCACAAAATTATCGAGGATATTACTCTCCGAACATTAAAACATTACAGCCCTCCAAAGGCACCATTCAACCTTTACATTAATAGAAAGAGCGTCTTTAAATTTATACTTAGGAACCTATTTCCAGAAATGTCCAGGCCTGTCAAAGGCACAACCTACATTTTACAAAGTCAAACAGTACTGACTGCCTGGAATGCTCAACAATGTGATATCTTTAACATGAAAAGGAATGACTTTGATTGTAACAGGGGTAGCACGTACCCATTCTACAAGGCCTTTGGTAAAAACCCAAGGTTAACTTGCAGGCCCAAAAACCAAAATGGAAAGGACGCGATCTCTTGCACTCCTAGAAATTTAAAATAGAATTCATCAAATCTTATTTGGGCTTATGGCCCGACGTTACAGTGGCTAAGCCTATGCTGCTGAGGTGACTAGATGGAAAGAATATCTAAGTTACGGAAATTACAACTTAGAAAATATTACAAAATCATAGTCACCTCAAAAGTTAGTTGAAAGGGAATTCGAGATGGGAGAGGGTATCTCACTCTCTAATCCCTGATTTCGGCCAAGTTCGTTCGACTTGTTTGAAATTTTAATTTAGAGATTGAAAGTTACATTCTAGAAAAATGAAGTTACATTACTAAAGGTTTGAAACCTTCCCCTTGAGCTAACTTGTAAGGACTATCAGATTTTAGACTGGATCTGCTGTCTTGAGCTGGTGGACCTCCTAAAGGTGGACGAGGTGCCTGCGGACCCCTTTACGAACACACACAAAGACTGAAGCGATCAATAAGACAACCTGGTCCGAAAATGTGCCAGATTTTATAGTAGAGGGGAAAGTTCCAGAAAACTCTGGGCTACGGCCTGACACATCCGCAGTTCTTATTGGGTAATTAAATAAATACCAGACAATGTTGATTGGATGAAAAATAATTATACAGAATTTTCTATTGGCCAATATCTTAAGTTGGCGGGAAGAGATAGAAGGGTTGTAAACTTTAACAAACCAAAACGAAGAATAACCAATTGAGTTTAGGAAACCTTTACATACAAAATTACTTTAGAATTTTAATAGTTCATCTTCACACCAGAGGGCATAACGTAAGTTTACAGTAGTGACACCTGTTGAGAAACTTCTTGCGCTAGTTGTTGCAGGTTTTACATTTTAGATGGCATTCTCCAAGGTGCTTCATTTAAATGTACGGAGTGGGTGTACCTCCATAATAATAATAATAATAATAATAATAATAATAATAATAATAATAATAATAATAATAATAATAATAATAATAATAATAATAATATCTATGCACTAGAGGGAAATTTTCTAATCTTATCTTATCTTACTATATATAAAAATGTATGTACCCATAAGCAGAAGGGCACAGTATGTATGTATGTATGTATGTGAGTATGTATGTATGTATGTATGTATGTATGTATGTATGTATGTATGTACGTACGTATGTACGTATGTATGTATGTATGTATGTATGTATGTATGTATGTATGTAAATGACACATCTCCTTCTAAACCACTCGAGCAATTTCAACCAAACTTGGTACACTGATGACTTACTATCCGGAGAGGAGCACTGTGGGGGTAAGCCGTCCGTAGGTCCCTTAGGAGTGGGTGGTCAGGAGGGCAAGGTATAAAAATATTTGAAAAAGTGTCGAATGCACAGTTTTCGGGGTCACTGAGATAAATAGTGACATTCCCGATTTTTTTAAAGTCAAAGTTCAGCTCCCTTTTGGGTAGGGGGCGAGGGGGGAGTGATATATAAAATTAAACGAAAATAGTGTCGAATACATATTTTTCGGGGTCGCCGAGGTTGAATTGTACACTCCGAATTTTTAGTACCAGGAGACAAACCACGTGCGGGTAAGACATCCCAGGAACCCTTACGGGTGGGGGGGGGGTCAGATATACAATTTAAAGAAAATAGTGTCGAATCCATACTTTTCGGGGTCGTTGAGTTGAATAGTGACACTCCGGATTTTTTTAAAGTCCAAGTTTAGCCCCCTTTGGGGTGGGGGCGAGGGGGAATGATATATAAAAATCATCGAAAGTAGTGTCGAATCCATACTTTTCGGTCTCGCTGAAATGAATAGGGACACTCCGGAATTTTTTAACGTCCATGTTCAGCCCCCCTCGGGTGGGGGCAATGGGGAGTAATATATAAAAATAATAGAAAATAGCGTCGAATCCATAGTTTTCTGGGTCACTGCTATGAATAGTGACACAAGAGATCTTTAGTATCAGGAGACAAACCACTTGGGGGTAATACACCCCAGGAACCCTTAGGGTCAGGCGGGACTAGGGGGCTGAGATATAAAAATCATCGAAAGTAGTTTCGAATCCATACTTTTCGAAGTCGCTGAGATGAATAGTGACACTCCGGAATTTTTTGAAGTCTCACTTCAGCCCCCTTCTTGGTGGGTGGTGATGGGAGAGTGATACATAAAAATAATCTAAAATAATATTGAATCCATAGTTGTCGGCGTCGCTGAGATGAATATTGAGAAACCAGATATTTTATAAGTCCAAGTTCATCCCCCTTTGGGGTGGGGGTGGGGGGTGTGATATACAAAATTAATCGAAAATAGTGTCGAAGACATAGTATTCGGGGTCGCCGGGGTGAATTGTACACTTCGAATTGTTAGTATCAGGAGACAAACCACGTGGGGGTAGGACACCGCAGGAAGCTTTACGGACAGGGGAAGAAGGGGCTGAGATATAAAAAAAATCGAAAGTAACTCGAATCCATACTTTTCGGGGTCGCTGAGATGAATAATGTCACACCGGCATTTTTTCAATTTCAGCCCCCTTCGTGGTGAGTGGCGATGGGAGAGTGATATATAAAAATAATCAAAAATAGTGTCGAATCCATAGTTGTCGGGGTCACTGAGATGAATAGTGAGACTCCGGATATTTTATAAATGGGGGGCGAGGGGTATTGAACATGAAGATAATCGAAAATAGTGTAGAATCCATAGTTATCGGGGTCGCTGAGATGAATACTAACACACCCAATTTAAAAAAAAACAACAATGTTTAGCCCCTTTAGGGTGGGGGAGGGGGAGTGAGATATAAAAATCGAATATACTGCCGAATCCATAGTTTTCCGGGTCGCTGTGATGAATAGCAATATTCCGGATTTTTAAAGTCCAACTTCAGCCCCCTTCGGCATAGGGGGTGAGAAGGTGAGAAAATAAATCTTCAAAAATGACCGAGATAGTGGACGTGTGTATGTTCCAGTATGACTTTCAAGTATGACTTACTACCTGGAAAACATACTTTGGGAGTAATACGCTAGGGAAGCGGGTGAAATATAATCTGTATTAATGAATGGAAGTCAGTTTGTAGCGATCTATATATACTGTACTATATATATATAAATTAAGGCATTAAAATGAAAACAGACGTGAATCAATGAGACAATTCTAGGCATCTTAGAAACTTAAAACTTGGTACCAGACAAGCTGATGACATCAGGATCCCTTAGAAAAATCTAAAATTCTCAAAATTCTCTGAGGGGGACACGCTGGGAGTTTCAAATCTGCATAAGAACACAGTCGGTGATATTTATCCAGAACGATAACTTATAGGTTTCATGGGCTTAAAAGGTTCCTGAAAGTCCTAATTTTTAACCAGCTCCCCCATATGAAGATGGCGGCACAAACTCCCAGACAAGTTAGAAAATTGAAATTTGGCAACATTATAGCTTTGTTGTACGTTAAATTTGGCTGTATTTCTGGATTTATCTAAATTTTCCACTTTGTACACGTATAATTGATGGTTTGATTCACTTACAGGAAAGATGGGATCATCAAATTCTACACGAATATTGGCCCACCCAGTAGCCATATGTGAGCCAAATTCTATGTTTGAAGCTGTCGCATAAGTATCTGAAAAGTAATTCACTGTGTGAAAATCTTACACAAATTTCACTCTATTCGACTTTTCTGCAACAATCTTACCTTCAAATAGATGAGATACGAGGAAATATCAGAGGGCCAGCCATTTAAATTGCTAAATGAGGCCAGAGGTGTCTTACCGTACAATCAGCTTTTCGATATCATGCACCGTTTAGCAGCAGATATTCTCTAAATGTACGTGAACATGCATACACTTCCGTATGTCGATCTACGTTTATTCATTGAAGTCGATTTGTAGCGATCTAGAAGGAGGTGTGTCTGACATTGTAATTAATACTTTACAAATCAATAGTGACTGTCAGCTGGAGGACGTCTGCTGTTGTAATCAGTACTCCCCACATCGACTTTAAGTGGCAGTAGGAATGGGGACCTTCTCCAACGCCTGTGTACAATTGTAATGAATAACTCCCTTCTCGGTGGTGGTGGTGGTGGTGATTATTGTTTTAAGAGGAAGTACAACTAGGCAACCATCCTCTATATAACACTAATCAGAGGGAAAAATGGAAGGGGTCCGACACTTCGAAAAATGAAGGTATCGGCCAAAGGAAGACAAGGGCCACGAAGGGCGTGAAAATGAAAGACTCCCTAGCCCTCGCAAACCTAATAGCGTCGGGGTCAAAAAAGAACATGAGGTGACCAAGAGAGGTCGGATAGGAAAGTTGAAAGTGAGGAGCCTGGCACAAGTAAGTGGAAGCAATGCCAGGACTCAGCTAAGGGCCCCGTGGTTGCCAATCCACGCTCCAAAGTTCAGAGCCCCTGGGGCCCCTTTTAGTCGCCTCTTACGACAGGCAGGGGATACCGTGGGTGTTATTCTACCACCCCCACCCACAGGGGGAATCAGCTGAGGGCCCCGTGGACGCCAACCCACGCTCCAAAGTTCAGAGCCCCTGGGGCCCCTTTCAGTCGCCTCTTACGACAGGCAGGGGATACCATGGGTGTTATTCTACCGCCCCCACCCACAGGGGGACTGGCTGGAAGAAGTAGTATTTCACTCGTATAATTTTGCACTGTATTTGCATACCACCAGAATATCGCATTTTAAATCATGATATTGCTTCATTAAATATGTAATTAATACTAAAATTATAAATGAAATCTCACCGCATTTTTTCATCCTTTTGCAAGTTTTAGATTCTTTTTTTTTTTGATATTTTTACGTTTTTAAGTCTTTTTAGACGATTTATTGGTCTTCAACTTCCGAGCCCTACTAATCACCCTTCAGTTGTTTATCATCACTGTTAATAAATGTATCCGCGTATCAAAGTGCTTTGATATCAGAAGCATTTTTTGCAATTAAAAATTATATGAAATCATTGTTCTGAAACTATCTGCCAGCCCTCTCTGAAAATTGAGAGGTTCTTTTTGTTGAGGTGCCTAACCGCAGTGACACTTTAAGTTTACAACGAACTAAGGAGACCTCTCTCGAGAGATGATGAGGCGCGGGCTGTTGTGAGGAATTATAGGCGCAAGGTAGAGGCAGAATTATTGTCTAATCACGTGATAGCTAATGACGTGTGATTACAGGGAATATTTTAGAATTTCTCAGTAGTATGTAAGAGTTAGGTCGACCTGCGTTTACTTTATTTTAATTTATTTGTCTTTCCCTTTCAAATTAAACTTAAGACGTAGGGTTCTGCTAGGCAGTCTTGGAACTTAAAATTATTCACTCCTAATGAGGATTTTTTAAAATATAAGGATGCACGAGTGTGTGCAGTCATTTACTTTCTTCCTGTTGCTTTTGGGTGACTAGTTTTCCACTGCCTTACTTCGGACTTTAAATTCGCTTTCCCTAGTCACCAAGTAGAATGGCGTATCCTCTGCGTCACCGGGTCGTATGCTCTGTAAGGTTTTACTTTAAACGTACATGTTGGAGTGCTTAATTGTTTCAGGCTTCATTGTTCACATTTTGTTATCGGCCTTTCTAGTGTAACTTTTCTCTTTTCTTCGGTTCTGTTTATGGCCGTGTAGTATGGGCTTCTGCCTCTGTAATGTTTCTCGGTCTTTCGAATCTTCAGTGGGAGTGCCTCCCCTATTTGATAAGGTATTAACTTATCTGCTTCAAGTGTCCGTGGTGTCAAACAACTGCCATGAACTTAATATCCCTGACCAGTAAACAGCGTTTGTTAATGTGATTGTAAACTGAACTAAAGGATTGGCGACCCGTCCGATGGAAATTTTTAATAGAAGCTCCGACTTCTTTTTCTAAACTATTGACTCTATTTTTCCCAGTTGTGTACAGGCTACGCCACCTTTGCAATGTGTAAATTTGTGAGTGGTGGTGATGATTAACGTTTTAAGAGGAAGTACAACTAGGCAACCATCCTGATATAACACTAATCAGAGAGAAAAATGGAAGGGATCCGACACTTCGAAAAATGAAGGTATCGGCCAAAGTAAGGCAAGGGCCACGAAGGGCGTGAAAATGAAAGACACCTTAGCCCTCGCAAACCTAATAGCGTCGGGGTAGGAAAAGGACAAGAGTTGACCAAGGGAGGCCGGATAGGACAGATGAAAGTGAGGAGCCTGGCACAAGTAAGTGGAAGCAATACCGGGACTCAGCTAAGGGCCCCGTGGTCGCCAACCCACGCTCCAAAGTTCAGAGCCCCTGGGGCCGCTTTTAGTCGCCTCTTACGACAGGCAGGGGATACCGTGGATGTTATTCTACCACCCCCACCCACAGGGGGTTCCCTTCTCGATTTGAGTAGCAGAGAGCAAGGAAGCGTGCATTTTTCAAAGCTCTTTTAGCTGATTCCCTTTATCGTTTGAAATAGGTGCCCTCCTGCAAGGGTGCCACCGATTATTAAAAAAAAATACCCATCAAAATGTGACTGATGTTACGCATAGTGAATTGCGGTAGACAAGTGGACCTGTCATTATCATCACAACTCCTCAACTCTCACTTTACATTGGAAACAACGTCTGCGGATCTTCCTATGCTGCTTCTCGGATAACGTCAAGAGACATGCAATTTAAAAAATCTTAGTCACTTCATGTACAGTAATTTACTTCGATATCCGTATACAATGTAGAATACCGTAGCGAAGCACGGGTACATTTGCTAGTATGTATTCAACATAGCATGTAATATACGGTGGCTTAATCATCAACGTGGTAAATGTGGAACAATGTCTGCTTGCCGTTCATTGGATTTCAGTATTCCCAGAATATGTGAACGTGTCTTCTCGAAATACTCATTCTATCTTATGAGAAAGAAAATAAACTGTAGTACGCAATACCATCGTTGGTCTTTTCTTGTTCCCCTCCAGACTGCCTGCTTCCCCCCTCCTGATCAACCTCTAACACAAACAGATAGCTTCTTTGCAGGAGGGCTGCAAGATTTACGTGTTTCGCCTCCTTCGCCTAACATTAAGTGGTGTTAACAGGGTGCTGAGTAAATCTCCTTAACGGTTATTAAGGGATGAAGGTTCCTCAGGAAGCGAGGGTGTCTTCCGGCAGAAATAATGTTGTTTTGTGGCTCTAACACAGCTCCGTAATGTATTATTCGTATTTACCTTTAAGGTCCAATACATCTTTACTGGTGGTGAAAAACCTAAATCGGAAAAATGCTTTTATTCTCTAGTTTATGTTATTACTAGCTGTAGTGCCCGTTGATGACAGGACAACCACTTAGCATGTGCATGATTACATTTTTGTACACTCATATTGTTACTCAAATTCTGAGGCATATAAGTGGCCATGCCTCTCCCTTTCAGCGGCTTGTCGGGACGTACTCATTTCCTTGATCTCTGCGGCCCTTTTGCAGTTTCACTTTTACTTGCATTATTGCTGATATTCATTTGATTTCATCCTTCCGGTTAAAAAAAGCCACGTATCGCGTTAATATTAAAAAATACTGACAGATGTACAAAGCTTTTAGAACGTTGCCGGAACGATCTCCATAGCGACTCTCTTTACAGTCTATTAATTTACGGTATTTATTTATTCATTTATCTCTTTCTGTACATGGCGGGCTCAGGCTATGTAGCCTGCTATTATGCCAAACCGTATAATTGTACACCTGCACAAACATAATCTATTGAACATTATAGACAAAGAAGACACCTCCGTACAGGCCATGAAGGCCCTTGGAGGAGTTGAAGGTAAAGGCTTCCACCATTGTTAACCGCGGCACGTGATGGGGTAGGGTAGTTAGCTCTACGACCGGCCGCGTTTGCCCCCAGGAATTAACCTGGTACTCATTTTTGGTGTAGGCTGAGTGAACCTCAGGGCCATATTGTACCAGTAAAAGTTCGGGGCGTAAGGCATGAGAAGGATCTCAGGTAGTGGAAGTTGGTTTTTGGAGCCGGTACAGAGCAGGATAGACTCGCAGGGCGAATAATAGATGGTTATACCCCTTTTCAAACAATTTATTAATAATGTTAATCATTCACCACCCTGCAATGTCGATATAGAATGCAAATAATTTGTTGAAATCAAAAGGGTTAACGTAAATCTTCTTGAATGCAATTTGTGAAAATAAATAAATCTCACAAATCCAATAGTCTTTTGCGAAAACATAAAGTGTCAGTTTTTCACCTAAAGTCTTTCTAAGTATTATGACATGACATGAACACACTTATAATTGAAAATAAGAATTTGAACTTCTGTTGAGAGTTTCTCAGTTTGTGAGCCTTGAAACATAGAACACTTGAAACTCCTAGAGTCTTTCTTATGTGAAATAGATTTTAAAAATAGATTTATCATTTAAAGATGAATTTTGAGTAATGGTGGAAAACTACGAAGTATCGTCACACGCAGCACTGGGTAAACCACTGTTCACGATTGGTAAGAAAGAAAAAAAAAGAAAGTTTGTGACTACTCACTTATTAAAAAACTTGGCTTACGAATACTGATGAGAATCTGGAACATTCCGCGGGTGCGGATGATGACTCGAACTTGAAGTTCCACGAAGAAACAACGTTGACGTCATAGATGAAATGATGTTGAAGGTAGTTGGATCTTGTAGAATTTTCTGAAGATTTCTTCTGCTCGTGAAAATGATCTTAACACACGGAACATGCAAGTAGTATTTACAGATGCTATGTTAATTTTAGGACGTCAAATGAGTGATCACAGTCCTTGTTGCAAAAATAAAAAAAACTATTTTAAACTGTCACTGAGAACGTCCAACACAGTGCAAACACGTAATATTTCTCATTACCGTCTCTAACCACAGTCTTTGAATCGTTGTCCTGACAGATAACACTGATTCTCTAATGTTGATAGAACTATATTATTTTAGATAAAGTTCTTAACTTTCACTAAGTTTATCACTGTAACACGCCATGTCCTAATATGGCACATAAATAAAAAGACACAGTCCAAGGATGTGCTATGTTAGAAAATAAGTTCTAGAGTAGTTAAAGTTACTGTACACGACAGTTTCTGTTGGTAATTTAATATTGTGTGCAATTAATTAAGTCCACACGTCATGTTGTGAATGTCCAATATATTGCACCCGTCCCTACACACAATGGCTCCGGCATGATATCTACAGGGCGTTAACGGGTTGGAATAAAACAAATAGGCGCTTAACTAGACTAAGCTTAAAGGCATACAGGGTAGGAGACGGATCATACCTAATTACAATGAGAACACATTCGGGTTAAAGTTTAGATTAATACAAGTGGTTTATTAGGCCTTAATGATGATGATGGTAATGACGCATTTATATACAAATGAATTACATGGATTATTATCAATTGTTGTTGTTTGTTATCGACTTTCAGTCGTTTGTGATGGATCCGAGTATTATCTATCGCAGAGCGATCCATTATGACGAGATTCGAACGGGAAAACACTTATCATAGACACTGAGGCTATGTGATATCATTGACCAATAGGATTAACATGCATGCAACGAATCTGAGCAATCCCTATACTAAACACAGAACTATTCCCCAACGAAGTACCACGAAGGAACTCATAAAAGGTGGAACAAACGCCCGGGTTTGAACCGACCCTCACTCATATACAATTCACCACCCCGATGATCACCACCATCGGCAACTCAATTATAATCACAACAAGATACATAAACCCTTAAAGAACACAAATTATATACAGTAAACACGTGAGACATCCAGCCTTCGGTTGAGCATTGGGGTACCAATGCCGCTGTCGGGAACTGAACTGACACCCCTTGGGATGGAAGTGGGACTCTGAAAACCCTAAGCTACATTATACTCAAGTGTGTAATGACAGTAAACTAACAAGTACTGGTAACAATCGCCGTGTCATTTATTAGCGACTACATCATTCTGGCGTGTTGAATATTTCATTATTAGGCGATTCTTCCGCCCTCATTCTCTTCAACTCAAGGCTCCCCTTACACGAGCGGACGAGCATACAAAAAAAACCAACACTTCTCCTCACTAGGTCAACTGCCCCCAGCCCCTGCACGGCAGGTGGTCAATGGCCTCGGCCTTCACAGGCATAACGCCCTTTCTTAACAAAACACCCCATCTCGGGGATCGTTCACTAAAAAACTGAACTTCATTGTTCATTAAACAAAATTACATCGGCTCTCAATACTTCACTTCAATTCAACACACACATTCGTTTACAATATCATGATCCCGCGACGCGACACCGGTTTCTCTGATACCAATACTTGCATGATTACCATAACTACAATTTATTATTATTATTATTATTATTATTATTATTATTATTATTGTTATTGGGTTCATCATTACACTATCTCCCTACACGACTTACCTGGAAATTAGACCATACTGCGTGATCATAATTAACTTCCTCGTAATAACGGTGTAATTAATCCATATCTAAATTGTGATTTCTGATAAAATCGTCACACGGTAATACAATTATGAATTAAATATTCCTCAATTTGCACTTAAATTGTGATAAGCCTGCCAATTAAAATTGTACACTTCCTATCTAAATATATGTCAGTGGAGGCCTGGGTGTCAGTTCCGAAGTCATATCTCGTAGTTCTGGGTGCTCACGGAATAAAATTACACTATTTACCAGCCATGCATTATCATCGCTGGACTAACTACAGCCTAACTTGAATTACTCTGAATTACTAAAAAAATTGGTCTCCTGACGCATCAATAATTACAAGTTTCCCCAAATAAAATGATTAAGTCAAAATACGACTGCATGCAAACTTATCGTATTACCCCTTTATTTACAATTGATTGCTCAGACGTGTTACTAATTAAATAAAGTAAATAGAAGCTACGTGTATCATGGTAGCACATCTACATTACTGAAGTTACAATCTTTAACATTATAGCGTCAGGTAATGATAACTGTTCCCCGCCCAATCTGATTACGTCATATTAATTATGATTGATACTCATCTCCATCTCGATGACCCGTTGTCAGCTCAGGAAGTCCATTGCTGGTTTAGTGCTGACCCATAGGCACCAAAGCAGTTACTGGAGGCACCATTCTTCTTTCCAACCGGGAGTCCATTGTTCTAGGTTGACGAAACCGCTGGCAGTATTCCTGAGGCACACAATACGTCACTATTTATTCCAAGATTTGTTTAGTTACATTCAGTGTGAACGTCCAGCCACGATATCGGACCTCACTCCGCAATCCGCGATTCAGTATCGGATTCCGCGTACCTTTGTTACTACTCGACACAGTAGCGCCGTAGTAATAATAATAATATTAATATTATTACAAATTATATTAAATGTTCGCGACACGTCCCTGATCTTTAAAGTTTAGACACTAGCATCACGTCTATCCAATCTCTGCAATATTTACGCACAGTACGCGATTTCACTTGTAAATTAAATTTAAATTCACTCAAACAAAAGATCGCTGGAAGCTCGACGGCACGTAGCTTCGCCGTCTGTAAGCCACAAATCCCGACTGACTCTTCTCCCTTCCTGCAGTAGTTTTTACTAGGGGGCGATACCCCTTCCACTAATTTGTGTAGCGCCTATTCCCGGCGTACTCGAGGTAAAATAGTACGGGTGGTCGGTGACCAGTATCTAGTTGGTGCGATTGAGACATAACCACTCAATTATCCTTCGGTGAATCTCTTTAAATTAATTAAAATATGTTCTGCTTCCCCTACCACACGGGGTGAATTCCCTCCGTCGAGGACGTGTCATGAGACTAACCAGATGGCCCCAGTACTTTTCCACGCAGAAACAACACAGTATTCTTTCTTCTGCTGAAAGTTATCACGGAAGAGGACATTAAACACTCTAAATAAATGTCCCAGTAACATTTATCCCTTTTAAATCGGGAGATGAGCCCCTAATTCGAGTTTTATTAATTTTCTATCTCGTAGGTAATTCAGTTGGCCAGTCCGATTCCAAGATGGCTCCTATATTCCGTTTCGAAAAAGTTAGTTTCCCCTCATTCTGTGAGCCTTGAGGAGGGATGTCTTCTCTCGAGTGATGTCACAGGGAATCCCCATTCGTAACCCCTCCCGGGTCTAAGTTGGCTTGGCTTCATCTGCGGGGCCCCCGCTACACAAAGGATAATACTGCGCAATAAGTCGCAGACAAAGAAATCTCGCAAAATAATTTTAAAATACACAATTTATCTATCTCAATGGTATGAATATTAATTAGTTCCGGTATGACCTCTATTAATGATATGAATATTAATCATTTTCAGCGTTCTTTCCCTTTAATAGCATTGCGTGCGTAATTACGGATATCGATATCAACCTAAGGTCCTTGGATCATGCCCCTGTCGGTTTCAATATAACTTCGAACTTCACTGATTTCGTACGTGTTATACTTCGAAATGTCTGTAAGTTATATCGTAGTCGCGGCACAATAGACTACTTACGGTGCGACGTTTTTTTTTCAAGTACGATGGCGATTTACTAGTCCGTAATTTCGTCTCCGCGAAACATGACGAAAAGTACTGTCTTCGAGACTGCACGAACATACTATGTGAGGGCCAGTCTCCCCTCTCTCTTACTCATACACATACTGCACTGCTAGACTGGACTGCTTGCAATGAACTGAACTCAACTCAACACACAACTACCTGTTAGCCTTGACCCAGTGGCATATATAGCTGGCGCTGGGAGGGGTAGTTTCTCTCGGCCATGTGACCGTGAGTGCGTGATTTCTGTTAGATTTTAAATCATTGTAACTCAGCAACCATAGGATGGATTAATTTGGAATTTATAGAGATTAATTTTCATGACGTCCTCTACATTTTAGCGTTTGTTCCATTAAAATTGGTACAGGCGTTGAAAACTTGCGAAAAGAAAGATATTTTCGAGAAATATCTCTAGGGGAGGTGAGCTTTGAACGACAGGTGACGTCACTTGACTCCGCCTAGCGCACTCGTGGAGTCTGGTACATACTGGAACATTCTTTTACTTAGATGTTCGTACGTCGGACGGATCTTATATGCTGGAACAACATTTCTTTTAATAACTATGGACCAGGACCTAGGCTTTCCTGGTACAATATGCACCTCCGGAAGTGGAAATTTCGTTTCTTAAATTTTACGACTTCCTGACGGGAATTCGAACCCACGTCCTTCCGGGCGAACCGAGCACGCCTTTACCGCCTCGGCCAGGCAGCCCCTAATTGAACATTATAACTACTTAAAATTAAAAATAAGTTTAATATAATTTAAAATTAACGTGAAATGTAATTTAACTGAAATGTAAAGTATCATAATTTTTTTAACATTTTAAAATTAATTTATAGTATTTACTATTATTAAAACTATACCTCGAAAATTGCCAATTTTAGTGTTACTAATCTTACATTTACATTTTATTCATTTGACTTCATCTAACATTGGAGGGAGCTTCTTAGAGTAAATTATTCTGAATGTAGGTAAAATTTCCAGCACATTCTTCTGAATAGCTTTAGGTTGCTTTATGTCTCTAATTTCGACCGGGAGAGAATTCGAGGAACGTATGGTCCCAGGTTCAAATTATTGTTGTTATACATACTACTGTGGTGAGAGGGGATGGACAGCAGGGATCGTATTGATGACCTAGAGGGTGTTCTACCTGAGGGAGAGAGGTAGCTAAAATCTATTCTCAGGTAATCTGGTTTACCTGTTCGCAGTATTTTGTGCAGAAGAGAAACAACATGGTCACACGACTGCTTCTAATTGATACCCTTATGTTTCGCTGCATCGGAAAAATGGTATAGAATAACAAATCTAAATAAATGTTTCCATGAGATATTTTCATACAAAACCAACCTTACTTACCTTAACCAGTGGCGCTACAGTTCATGAAGGACCGCAGCCTGCTCCCCCACAGTCTTCCGTTCCTTCCTCTCCTGCGACCGCCTTCTCCAATATCTGACTCCAAGCATCCTGAGATTCTCCTCGACGTAGTCCATCCAGCGGTTTTTCCGTCGCCCTTGACTTCTCTTAAATTCGGTGCAAGCTTAGAACACTCCAGGTTCCAATCCAAAATTAATTTCCATTTCCAGGCAAGGTCTAGTATGAAGTAAATCAGTCCGGATTGTCCTTTTTGGTGCAATTTTCGTAGCAAATCCTTTTTCCATGGTAGAGTAGCTAACATTACGCACAACTTTCTGACGGGTCGCCCCTCACATATTTGTTGGATAGCTGTCTATTGATGTTTGGGTAGGTCCCTTAGCCTTCTGAAGATTCTTCTTCTCCCCACAAGCCAGTGGGTTCCGATTGTTTGACCTCGTCTGCAGGTTGCTCCTTCCGCCACCTTCGCAGTACCGGACCACTGGTCCTCCGCCTTAGATGGCGTTGAAGACTTCTGCATCCTTATTTTTCATCTGTGGTTTGGACCGGCAATGGCGGAGTTATACAAACCCAACCGTACGAGAGATACATCGAATTTAATGCCCCCTTTGAAGCACACCGTCCTGCTGAAACATTTACGGCTAAGATGCCACTCGACCTTATTCTAAACTGAAAAAAAAAACATGTTTCATTAAAAATCCTCCTATCCATTTTTCTTTGATGCTACAAACTAAGACCAATTAGGTGAACGCGAAGTAGGTCATCGCAATGACGTCAGGATTCTTGTCACAATAGAATATTAACCGGCTGCAATGTCCCAGTTAAAAGCAATGCTATCGTACAAAATGCTTGATCAAATGAAAAACGGCACAGTTCTCAATTTTCATGAACAGTACTCTGCTGTTTTTCGAACAATGCCAAATTCCAGAGCTGCAATTACCCGTCCACAGACAGCGGCGAACATTGCTCTACTACTACTACTCGATGTTTTAATTCCTCCTCTGAAGGGGAAGGCGGTCCTCCCAGATGGTGCCACCTTCTCTCAGGCTAGGATATCTCACTTAAAGAAGGAGATATGCGGTGAGGTTGAGAGTGTTGGCGGCCGTGGCGTATAATAGGAACTGTTTCGGCATGCACCTTAGTGAAGGAGAATGGAAAACCACGGAAAACTAATCTCAGGACAGCCGATGCCCAGCCCCTCTCCGTCTCCCGAATGCAGAGGGGTAGAGTCATAGCAGACCCGTGACCACCGCTCAACACTGCGTAGCAGTTTCTCGCTAAGTGTCTACACTCCCTAATCTTATTAACGCATCATTGCAGGGATCAAATAGTTGGAATACCGAGCTCGATAGCTGCAGTCGCTTACGTGCGGCCAGTATCCAGTATTCGGGAGATAGTAGGTTCGAACCCCACTGTCGGCAGCCCTGAAAATGGTTTTCCGTGGTTTCGCATGTTCACACCAGGCAAATGCTGGGCCTGTACCTTAATTAAGGCCACGGCCGCTTCCTTCCAACTCCTAGCCCTTCCCTGTCCCATCTTCGCCATAAGACCTATCTGTGTCGGTGCGACGTAAAGCAACTAGCAAAAAAAAAAAAAAAAAAAGTTGGAATAATATGATGAGCCTGTGTGTCATGTACGAATACCTATCAGAACATAATATATGAACCAAAGGAATGCAACTTCCCTCCAGTATCCAGGCAGGCTGTTCTATTATTATTATTATTATTACTATTATTCAAAAATACATTGGAGCCTCCGTGGCTCAGGTGGCAGCGCCCCGGCACCGCACCGCTGGGTTGCGTGGTTCAAATCCCGATCATTTCATGTGAGATTTGTGCTAGACAAAGCAGAGGCGGAACAGGTTTTCTCCGGGCACTCCGGTTTTTCTTGTCATATTTCATTCCAGCAACACTCTCCAATATCATTTCATTCCATCTGACATTCATTAATCATTGCCCCAGAGGAGTGCGACAGGTTTCGGCAGCCGGCACAATTCCCATCCTATCCGCTAGATGGGGCTTCATTCATTCCATTCCTGACCCGGTCGAATGACTGGAAACAGGCTGTGGATTTTTATTTTCAACAAATACATTGCAAGTGGGAATATCCCGGTGACAATGATCACTCACAGGAGTGCGATGATAAAGTGAAGTAAAATAATTTTTGCCGAACAACAACAACAACAACAACAACAACAACAACAACAACAACAACAACAACAAGAGTAGAATAAGCAATTACATGGAAATAAAATATTACTATTAATATTACTCGTGTAGGTAACTCCCTTAGCACATGCGGCCCTCGACAGCAATAATGCCATATGTTGGAGATGAATGGCAGCAGAAGAGAAGAACTACATCACAAGTCGATCTACTGTTGTTTGTATGGGATTTCTATATTGTAGGCCTTCACTTTTAATGTTCTGTTATATTAGGGCATCCAATATAAAGGTTGTCCTTCTTCTATATACAAACACAACTTAAAAGTTTACTTTGTGAGATCTTTCACACGATAAATAGAATAAATTGTCTTTTAACTTGCTTCTTATTCAGAGCACACATTAAATTATACAATGAGTAAGCTTGATGCTGTACTGAGAAATATGTACATTTATACAGATTTACCCTAGTATGTACAAAATTGATTTGCATTAACAATGTTGAATGTAAAGAACATATGAAAGACTATAATAACTGATGACTGTCTAATACCTGAAATTCTAGTCGTTTGAACACAATGCGAAATAATATGACTACTGATAGCTAAGAGCTCTCAGTTTATGAATATAATCCTAGCTTGAATATTATACAATGTTTTATCATAGCAGACTGCTATCTAATTTGGCAAAGTTATAAGGATGCAGAGATATAACGAGACTGTAGCCAGTCCTGAGGTGATACATCCCGATCAGTCCGCCTATTCAGTCCACATTTTCAAGAGGGTGCCTCGGTGGCTGACCTACGGCGTAGAGCTGATCGTTGGACAACAGCTGACTGCCCACTGCTGTCGTTTTTTTATACGGGGGGCCCCCGTAGCCCGCTCCCCCGCCGTGACCATCGACTCAATCTACATGGCCTCCGACATGCTATTAATTTCTAAGAAGAAAAGAGATAGCTGGGTAGAGTGGGAAGTGATACTACAGGAGTAACTGCCTGTCCCCATGCTCAGCATGTTACTAGGCCAGATGTGGTGGTGGGTATCAATAGTGGTGTAATCCGGTAGTAAGGGTCAGGAAAAAACCACATAGGCGGAAATAGAAAGATGCCTACATGTAAAACCTGACATTTTGTAGATAGCACATGCAAGGATGTGGGTTGGATTTTTCCAGGTTGTGTTAGTGAGGAGTATGTGTCATGCACAAGTCATGTCCATTTTCCTGAAATGTTTGTTTGTTATAGGGGGATAAGCCTCCTTGGCACTGCGGGATTTCATGCGCGGGTCCAATGGCTTCTGGGCTTTGGAACTACAGGAAGAGTCCCATTGTCCAGCCGCCACTGTTCCCTGGTGCCAAGCCTCCATTTACGGAGAAGGGATAAGCCAAGCCAGCTGTATAGCTGGGGCTAGCGTCTTCTTTAACGTCTTCTTCCTTTCTCATCCCTTGGGTGTGTCCCGGCGTTGCGGTGGTGGCCACTCATGCCACTTCTAATCTAGAGATAAACATATACATATACCAATAAACAATGAGGAACATACATGCTTGATATTATGATGATTACTGTACACTATTTTTTTTTGCCCACTGCTGTCGTATCCAGCCTTCTATATATACTGGGTGGCTGACGTCACACGCACTGAGTCAGTGCGCTGGCTGGAAATACCACGCACATTCCCGGACTCGATAAGTGAGCAGGTTGCATGCTTCCAGACGGAGGACACTACAACAGTATGTATCCTGAAAGTTTAGCCCTACCTTGTTGTTACATTCTGTATACTCGACTGGGGCTCCTGCAGCGCGGAACTCGAATCAGGATGCTTTACCGCCTTGCCCTTGAGACGCTCCCTGCAAACCTTTTGACACCTAATATAGATAAATTTGGACATTCTGGAATTCTGAAATATCGCTCTACTCTCCCAAATACGTTTGCGATAATTTTGAAGCCGTTTATTTTCCTTAAATCGTGACATTTTACGGAAGAAAATTTGTTTTCGTGGGTCTTAGTCCCAACATTTTCTCAGATAATTATTACTAAATTTGCTTCCACCGTATAGACCTATTTGTAGAACTGGCTGAGAAAAGATAAATTGCACCTTACAAGATATGCTAGCAGGCTTGAGTCCAGAGCTACAGGAACTGTTACCCAAGCGGTGCGGTGATTTTAGCACCTCGAGATGGCAGCACTGTTGCAACACCAGATGACATCATACCGAGGTCAGTCACCTGCTGCTAGATACATTGATTCCTGCTATTTACAACAAGATACTGGATAATGTCGTAGCATGTTTTGTTTTGATATGATTTCTATTTTAATAATTCCATGTTTTGATATAATTTAATATGTCTTATGGCTGGGGCTCATTTGATGTGTGACGGAAGTGTAAACCTAGCGACCGTACAGGCTGTGATCTAAGGTATGAACTGATGACCAGACGATGTTACCTAGCAACCATGCAGGCTTTGTCTTATGGCTGGTGGCCATCTGAAGTTAGCAGCTGTTGATGGATGTCAATGACCGATAGACGTATTTAAGACTAGCTGTAGTACCCGGCGTTGCCCGGATAGCTTCTGAATATTTACCTTTAAGATTTGCATTACCAGTTAGTTATGTGTGATGTGAATTTTTATAGAATTCCTTTTTGTTATGATCTATTATGTAGTTTTAAAATTATTTAGATGTGTTTGATTTCAAGTTTTAGATTATTTAATTTTCGAGTAAGACATCGTCCTTATGGAAGCTCGAATCGACTGGGAAGTATTTGATCCTGTCAAAAATTAATAAGTGATAACTATATGTATTTAGCCGTCGCACTATAGATACGATGTACAGGATTTCAACTGTCAATGAGACGGTCCCCCTCCCGCCCTCCACCACTAAGAGATATAAAATCTGGATTGTCACCATTCATCTCAGTGACCCAGAAAACTGTAGATTCGACACTGTTTTCGATAATTTTTATATTCGATAGTATTCTAGATTATTTTTATACCACCCCCCTCGCCCCCTGCCCATAAGGGTGCTAGGGGTGTCTTACCCTCACGTGGTTTGTCTCCTGATACTAATTGATAAGTGTACCAAGTTTGGTGAAATTGCTCCAGTGGTTTAGGAGGAGATGTGTCATTTACACACCCACACCCACACACCTACGCACACACATATATCAATTTTTATATATAGTAAGAAGAAGAAGATAATATTTTTATATGTAGTTTTTCGATTAATTTTATATCTCACCCCCTTCGCTCCCCACTTGGACTTGCAAAAAATCCGGGGTAATACTATTCATCTCAGACACCCTGAAATCTATGGATTCGAAACTGTTTTTAATTATTTCTATATCTCACCCCCCACCCTTTGCTCCTCACCTAAAAGGGGGCTGGACTTTAAAAAATTCTAGAGTATTACTTTTCAACTCAGCGACCCCGAAAACTATGAATTCGACACTTCTCGATTATTATTGTAACTACCCCCCCCCCGACCCTCTCCCTTAAGGGCGCTAGGGATGGCTTAACCCCCACAGGTAAGTGATACGTGTACCAAGTTTGGTTGAAATTGCTCCAGTGGTTTAGTTGGAGATGTGTCATTTACACACACACTTCCATTTCTGTATATAGTAAGATTTTTACACTCGTACTTCACCCCCTGTCCATTCCCGCCCAAAGGAGTCCTATGAGTGCCTTACACAACAGTATATTTTTTTCCAGATATTAAGTCTTATTTGTACCAATTTTGGTTAGCAGCTATGCCCAAACGTACATGCATAATCTCACTGCTCTAGAATCCTGGAGCTGACGTTGCCATGGTTACGGCAGTTCATTTCTTTATCCGATTCCTAGAGCAGGGGTAGTGTGGTGCCAATATCTCCGTAACGGTTGGTTTTAGGGCCTTAAAATATGGTTTTCGGGCCCGTCGGGCTTACCGAGTTTTGTTCTTTGCGTCAAGAGGATTAAATTGAGCTTTGTCTCGTCCTTATAGGACAAATTCGATATTTTGCCTATAATAGTACAAGAGAAAATAAAACTGTTGTGGTTTTCCTATAAAACCCCAGTCTTTTCAAAGATTTTAAAATGATATGCATATCGAAACCTTCCCCGGGGTGAGTATACTCTAAATATGAAGTTTGGTTGAGATCTATCCAGCCGTTTCGACGTGATGGTGGAACAAACAAACAGACAGACATGAACAACTTTATTTATAAGATGATTATTTGATTTTCGCAAAGGCGAAATTGGTTCCATTTTTGTATTGCTCTCTAGTATAAATTTATATTTTGCGTAAAAAATGTTGAAACCACTATTATAGAGGGTTAATCCTAGAATACCAATATACACGTAAAATTAACATGTATGCGTCATATAACTGCATACTGCTCTTTCTCGCTTTACTCCCAAGAGACCATGGAGTGCTTCCACTAATCATTGTGGATGAAGTCACTATAGCGTTTAGATGCGTGTGTGAGGAGCGAGGGAAAGTTCCTTTTCGCTAAGTCACAGAGCCTTTTTTTACTTACTGTTAGAATTAACGCATTATCATTGGTACTTAAAACGTATTATTAGTATGTGAAAGGTACTTGGATGTTGTCGTATGCGGGCAGGTTGCTCATTCCGGATGTTTGTTTTATGGTTATTAGGCTTTCCAGAACACAATGGATAAACAAAGAGTGAAATAAGTGGAGTTCATTTGCCGCGTTCTTGACGAGCTGGATAAAGAAGAGAGCAGGTAAGACAACTGTTTAGAAACTGAATTTGAGCACGAAGGCTCTCCGATGACGATCCTTACTATTCACCCAGTGCCGATGGTTCCGAAGATAATCTCGACTGTGGTCCACATTTATGAGCTTTTGTTGAAATTCAGTGAATAGGGCTCTCATCGAAAGGGAAATCTCAAAAAGGAAATAGGAAGAAAATAACAGAAGTGACTACTTAAAAACAACTCAGCTTCAGCCTCTTAACCTCTAAAACAGCTTTTGGTTGGCTGTGAAGTAGATAAACTCTTTGGTAGGAATGGGCATATATGGAAAATAGCTGATTAAAACACAGTAAAACAGCCAAACAAGAACATAGTTAACTTCCGAACAGGACTTACGGCGAACGTAGAAGGTGATCCACTTAAGTGTTTTGAATTATTCTTTACTACCAACATAATGCAAACTATACATCGTATTTCCTAAATAATACATATTATTTCTGGCAACAATGTGGAGTTTGCTTGTTGTTTCAGCGTAGATGCGGGCATACACGTAAATTTTACGTTTGATAGTATTGGGCAACTAGCGAATGATGTTAGTATTCTTGAGTTAAGCAACTACAGAACACTACGGGTAGTTGGTTATCACTAATGGGAGAATATTCCAATCCAGCGCTACGCATGTTACAAACCGGCTAGACCACAATGAGGCCGTATCTGTTAAGTGTCTTTGAAAGTAGAAGGACAAGTGGCATGGTTTTGTCGCTCGAGAAGGATCTGAAGGCGTTCAGAATCTCTACAAGAAGGAAAAGAAAAGAAGTCGTCCGAGTTATCGATTTCCATTATCGCCAGCAGATATCTCCGGAGGAGCTGGGTTTGTTAGTGAACAATGACGAGGGATGAACCATGAGGACGCGAGGCGGCGGACTGAGGAAATCGACATGCGGAATTGATGACGACAAGAAGAAATTTGGCAGGGGTCTGTCCGCCCATCTTAGTGAACAGAATATAAACCATACTACTTCGTACCTTTAGTTGCGACTGGAACGTAGGGCATCCACAAAGCTCCGTTATCTCACTCAATTGCTTGGGATCCTATTCATCCCTCTCCAACTCTTTCCCTGTTGTCGATCTTAGGCCATCGTCTTCAACTTAGCATCAGTTTGACTATGCTTCATAAATTTATTTATTTACACAGTAGTAGGTAGGTAAGGGCTGTTCTGCCCGAAGGCAGGTCCGAACCTCCGCAGAGGTGTTCCTGAGCCGGAGTTTACGTGCGGTAGGGTGGCCAGTTCCTTTCCGCTCCTCCATTCCCTGACACCCCACCAACAGTGCGTGGCAACCCATCCAACTCCTGACCACGCCCAATGTTGCTGAACTTCGGAGATCTCACGGGATCCGGTGTTTCAACACGGCTACGGACGTTGGCTACACAGTAGTAATTAGGTACAATTAAGAAATACTCTTGTTTATACTGACTGAGTAACACTATAAACTATTAACAGTAAAAGATAAACAATAATTTAAAAATAAAAGGTACTTAATATTAACAATTCCTTAGAAATTAAAGAAAAAGCAGGGAAAAGCAGATATAATCATGTCCATGTTATTAGTAATGTTCTGACCTTGTTGTCAACAGGGAATCGAGAGTATTGAGGGTCCCTCCTCATCTCCTCAAGACAGGGCTTCTCCCTCTATTTGTTAGTGCCTTTTCCGCCAGCTACGTCATTCTGAAGATCACCTCTGCCACAGTTGCCATTCAAGACTTTACCATAACCCTGGAAAGGGACGTAATATTGTGGCTGTCTGTTTCTTAGTCTGGTCTCTTAGCTTCGGACAGGGTGACCAGATGGCATTTCTAGAAAAGTGGACAGGTGGCTTCAAAATAGAGAAAAATGTAGAACACTGAAGTAAGCAGAAGGAACGCTGTTATACTGATTGCATACGTTTAAATTAAGACTAGAGCCACGACGCGCAGGTCGACTACGGGAGTCAAATAGAAATGATGTACTCAACAATACGCTTCTGACAGACACTTTAGTACAGTCCAGGGAAGACAAACATTTAATACTTGAAATTTGATATTACTAGAAAGATTAATCAACGTTACAAAGAATATGGCCTTTCTGTAAAATACTCGCAGTTACGTGTTCACAGACACACAAAACCCCACATTTTAATAACTTACCTTTATTGCTCCCGCTGAACAAATGAAGCAATCTGCTTGCTTTGTAGTTTTCCACATTTCAATGGTTTGAGTTTTTTTTGCCAAAGTTTCAACAAATAGCCAACTACGTTTCAGCATTCTTCAAAGTTTACATATTTGCAGACTTTCTCACACGCCAAAAAGAAATAAAATAAAAAGGAAACAATTTGTGCCAACAGATTTGAATGATTTTATCACGCGGTACGTCGATCTGAACTGCTCTCCAAAATCTTGGACACTGTCGCCGATGACTTTAAAATATGCGAAATGAAAGCATTTTATTTCCATACAGAAAGTCTTGTTCTTTTCACATATTATGAATATCTATATATTTGATTTTATAATTTTCATTATTTTAATACTATTTGATTGAAAATGAAAACCTACAACCTGTTTTCTAAGTCATTGACGGGTCAGAAATGGAATGATTGAAGCAGATATAGGCTATTAGCACGATGGGGTCGCCACTCTCAAATTGATTTATTAATGACTGATAGATGCTATGAAATGAGAAGGAGAGTGTTGCAGGAATGAAAGATGACAGGGAAAACCGGAGTACCCGGAGAAAATTCTGTCCCACCTCCGCTTTGTCCAGCACAAATCTTACATGGAGTGACCGGGATATGAACCACGATATCCAGCGGTGAGAGGCCGACGCTCTGCCGTCTGTACCACGGAGGCTCCACTATTTGATTATTACTAATTATTTAATTTTCTTGCTTTTCGCAAAATATTCAAGGTAAACACAACTCGAGCTCCAGATTCTTTCTAGATAAATTCCGGAGCACTCGTTACGTTACTAAAGATAGTTTATATCTTCCAGTTGCTTACCCAGAACTGTACACCTGCTTTTCCTCAACGTAAACCAATCGGGTAGGTTGTGTTTTGCGGAAACTTGGTGGCCAGCACAATGAGCTGCCCGTGAATAGGTCCTGATTCAATTCCATAGGTGTCGTGATAATTCTTTGTTGAAAGTGGGCATTACATTCCAGGCTGTATGATCTATTTGCGTTAGTCTATAACAGGGCCATCCAGCCATTGCGCTCCGAGAGCGCGCCCGCGCTCGGGGAGCACTGGGCAGTCAGACTAGCGCTCCTTCCCCTACCACCACTATAGTGTGGCAGCGAGGAGATCTGAGACAGACGATGTTCGGACCGCGCTGACCAGATGCGTACGTACAGTCTTGCGTCCGACGGCTTTTGTGGGTTTGTTGACATCATATTGATAGGGCTGTTTTGCCGTAAAAATATACAGCATCTACAAATCGAAAGGTACTCCGATGTACGGAATATGCAGGAAACGAAATCAAGTGCTAAGTAAAGAATACATTAATGTGATTTATTCAAAACTGAAATTTGAACATATCTGAGAGGAAAATTCAACAACGTGACTTTTGGTCAGTCGTTTTCACGAGCTTTTACTTTTGGAGCAAACAGTCATCTCCAAATTGAGTAGGCCTACAATATTTCTGGACACAGCTATTATTAAACAATTGCGCAAGTTTCTATCGCTTATCGTTGCACGATGTTTACTTTTGGTAAACTTAAGAACCGAAAAGAAACACTCACAAATGAACGTTGAGCCGATCATTGACAGAACTTTACATGCATGTTTATACATCTTGCGGAAAGCCGCTGCAAAATTCTTCTAAACTTCATGACATTAGAAAGCTGTCTTTAAGACGAACATTGCACTGCAGTTTAAGCAACTCTAATTGAAATAGCTGTGGAGCACTGTCTGCACTAAGAGAAAATGGTCGAAGAAATACATCTAACACCGCTTGGAGTTCTGTATTCTGAAAATCTATTTTTAAACTCTTCTTGTAGTTGGCGAATTACCTGCAAATACTCATCCAAATCGACACCGTATTTCACTGTTTCAAGCAATGAAAAATGTCCTGTGTTCCTTGCACGCAACTGGTTTTCCCATAAAATCAATTTTCTTTCGAACGCTTAAATTTTTTCCACCGAATCGGAGACAATGTGCTTTTCGCCCTGAAGCGAAATGTTCAAAGTATTCAGATGGGCAGTAAAGTCACTTCAAGGGGTCAAGTCCGCCACCCACTTAAGATCGCGCAAAAGAACTTCGAGCCACCCTTTCATGTCATAACAGGTATCTATTGCATTCCGCAAGCAAAAAACTCGATGAGGCACTTCGCGTTGCTCAGCCATCTTACTTCTGCATGGTGCGGGATATCCGGATACTCCGGTTCGATGTCATCCAAGAACTCTGATTTTTTTTCTCTTGCTACTTGCTTTACGTCGCGCCGACACAGATAGGTCTTATGGCGACGATGGGACAAGAAAGGCCCGGGAATGGGAAGGAAGCGGTCGTGGCCTTAATTAAGGTACAACCCCGGCATTTGCCTGGTGTGAAAATGGGGAAACCACAAAAACCATCTTCAGGCCTGCCGACAGTGGGGTTCGAACCCATTGTCTCGCGATTGCGAGCTCACAGCTGCGCGCCCCTAACCGCACGGACAACTCGCCCGGTGCTCTTTGAATTGACGGTGCGTGAGTTCATGGGAGCGAAGAAAATTTACCATTCGCACAACTGTTCCCATTATGTCTTTAAGCTTGGCGACTTTTGCACAGATTGCCTCCTGGTGTATAAAGCACTGGATCGCCACCATTAGGGTACTACCGCTCTCAGCCATGTTTAATTTTACATAGCCGAGGAACCCCGTGCGTAGACCACGTAAAGCAGGAGCTCCATCCGTCGTTACACTCGTCAACTTATCCCATTTTAATTCCATTGACTCAAAAACACCCTCCACTGCTTGGAAAATATCGAAACCGGTAGTGGTGTCTTCGAGAGATACCAAGTCTAGGAAATCCTCGGTGACCCGAAGATCGTCATCTACCCCTCGAATGAAAATAACGAGCTGAGCTTTGTCTGCAATGTCGGTTGATTCGTCGAGGGCGATGGAAAAGGATACAAAATTTGCTGCCTTCGCCATTAATTGCTGTTCCATATCAACGGCCATATCGTCTATTCTGCGAGCCACAGTTTGAGGAGAAGAGAGATTTTATCAAATTTCTCAACTAGCTCCATAGGACAAATACATGCCGCCGCATCTATTAGGCACTCCTTGATTACATTCCCTTCCGTGAAGGGCTTCCCAGCTTTGGCAATTCGCGGCGAACATTTGTAGCTTGTTCGTAAAATGGGTCCACCAACCTCACTCTCCTCAATCATCTGTCAGACAAAACTACGGCAAGTCACAATTTTAGTATTCTTCAGATAATTCAATCATTTCTTCTTTCCCGTTTATAAACAAGCATTTAAAAATTAAAACAATAATATTTACAAAACAATGCTGCTTGAAATTTTCTTTCAATTCTTCCAACTTCGATTGGCGACTGGCGTCTGTCAAATCACCATAATCATCCCCGTGGTTGGCACTGTAGTGCCGTTCCAAATTGTGCTTTTTTAACACATTAAATCTCGGTGGCACACTAAAAATTTGGCACGCCCTTATAAGCTGTACAGAAAAATGAAATTTTCCATCCTGCTTTAAAGGCTGCTGCGTCACTACTCCTTTTTTGTATGATGTTCAGTCATGACAACTGCGAAACTGATTTAGTTATTTAGTTACACGGTGTCAACAAAGCACATTGGACTAGAATACAGTGACACTATATGTATAGAGTCACTGTAGACTAGACTACGACTGATGTATCGACTGCTCTCTTCGGCGCGGCGGGCAGACCGCTCTCTCAACCAGCCAAGCTTCTCCCACCACTACCTTCCCCAAAGCGCTCGGAGCACTGGCTTGGAGCGCGGCCAGAGCGCTAGCGCTCTGGGAGCGCTGTTTGGATGGCCCTGGTCTATAAACTAAACTACAAAGATGGTTTGTTTCTGTTATTAGAACAACTATGTGTGACAAGGATTAGTACTCTGGCACCGCAAGTAGATCATTTGCTCTTTGTTTTACATCGCACCAACTCAGACTGGTCTTGAAGCGACGATGGGTAAGGACAGAGCTAGGAGTGGAATGGAAGCGTCCGTGGGTTTTGGAATTCTGACGAACAGCTGTATTCTCTCGAATATGTTTTCAATAATTTTCGAGCCGTTGATTATCCACATGTTTTGCATTTAATGAGAGGAAGATATTTTATCCACATTTTCACTCTACAAAGTTATCAAATGTTCACTATTTGATATTTTTCGCGTATAAACTAGGTGTAGAACCATTGAAAATAATCAAATGACACCTCACACGACGCGCTACAACACCGGAGTCCAGAGTTACACTAGTATTGTTAGCTGCGCCACACAGCAGTTTTATTTCCTTAAGACGGCAGCAATATTGCATCACCCGACGTCGACATTCCGAGGCAGACAAATATTAATAATACATTGGTCATTCATATTTAAAATGAGGTACTGAACATTGTCGTCACCCAAATTTTCTAGAAAATAATTAGAATAGTTCATGTTTTTGTAACGCTTTTCGGCCCAATTACAGTTTCGAAATCATGGACGTATTCTACGTCAAAATACTGTCCGACTCGTTGGCTGAACGGTCAGCGTACTGGCCTTCGGTTCAGAGGGTCCCGGGTTCGATTCCCGGCCGGGTCGGGGATTTTAATCGTCTCTGATTAATTCTTCTAGCCCGGGGACTGGGTGTTTGTGTTTGTCCCAACACTTTCCTCTTCATATTCACACAACACACTACACTAATAACCACCACAGAAACACGCAATAGTGATTACATCCCTTCATATAGGGTTGGCGTCTGGAAGGGCATCCGGCCGTAAAACAGGGCCAAATCCACATGTGCGACACAGTTCGCACCCGCGACCCCACAGGTGTGGGAAAAGCGGTAGAAAAAGAAGAAGAAGAAGAAGATTCTACGTCAAAATACTGCATTGATTGTTGTTTGATCTTGTTAGTTCCCTTGCTAACCACTACATTGTCCCACCGTCTCAACCAACAGAAATAGTATGCCGAGGACTGTTCTTGCTATCCTTTATAGGTCAGTGCTGTCTTCGATCACGCGATGGCCACCTGTGTGAGTAATGTATTCAGTACCTTCGTTATCGCTGTCGTCACAGTCTTCCGAACGGAAAGCTTCAACATTGGCCTTGTCTGTTAGCTTCTGATCATCACGTGTGTCACATACGTTCAACCGACCGACCGATCGACTGACTGACCGACCTACCGACCAACTAATTGTATCTATCGGATGGAAGCATCTCTCTTGGTTCTATCTTCTATCATTGATTCATAGGCGCTCTGTGGAGCAGTGGTAGAGTGTCGGTCTGTGGATCTGAAGATAGAGGCTTCAAACCGGCAGAGGCAGTCGCATTTTTTAAGGGCGGAAAAGTCCAGTTGATACGCTATGTCTTACGATGTAGGCATGTAAAAGAACTCTGGTAACACATTTGGTGTTTAACCGACTAAATTCATTAAAACTAAGCCATAAAAGCAATAAATGAAAATTTCATTACGGGAACTTCATTTTTGATCAACAATAATACTGTTCGTTAGAGGCCCGTTTTAGGGTTGTAGTTTGCAGAGCGCATTGTTACGAATGCTATTGTTAAATTAAGGACATTGCCGAAATGAGTGTCCTGGTTAGCACGGAGCCTCGGATAATCGAGTCCCGTATAAACGCGTTTATACTGTAATCTATAGTATTCCTTAACACGCTTACGAGTCTGATTTGTTACCTTTGTCCGAAGCAAGTACATCCGAATAAATAAATAAATAAATAAATAAATAAATAAATAAATAAATAAATAAATAAATAAATAAATAAATAAATAAATAAATAAATAAAACAATATTTTTTAAAAATAATTTCTTTCTCGCCATATTTTTGTGTTTAGGTGAGGGTTGCCATTCGAGTCAGTAATCATTATGCATGTATCGACAGGGGCTGTGTATACATTCCCGGGTGAATGTTATGTCGTTCACAACTGTCGTGGTAGATTGATGCCCAAATGAAGCGACCAGATCTATTCTTATCGACTTAATTGCAACACGTGACACAGATAACGGACAGGGGAACAGTGTGTCTATTCATGTCATAGATATAATCAGTGTTCCAAGGATGACAGAGAGTCTCAGCTGACCGAGATAATTAGTCAGCCGATGTAAACAGTATTATGTAAGATTAATTATTAGCATGCCAACCCAGAGAAGACTGGCTTAGTGAAGCTCTCGGATGGAAGGACCTATCTGCTTGAAATTGATTAATACTGCTGTTACCTGCTGGCAGCACATTTACCTACACTAGACAATGATAACACGGTGACAAGTAGTGAGAGTAGATACGGGTAAAGACAGACATACAACTACGATTACCTTAATGCATTATGACTAGTCTAAATACTTCTACCCACAAATAGGGAAAGCTGAATCGTGATCTTCATTTCGCGTCTCGATCCCATAAGTAGGGCGCCCCTCGTAGATGATAACGCTCTCTCTCAAGTCAGAGGGATTTGTATTGTTGATTTGAGTTGCGCAGAATGTGAGGTGGATAGTGGCCGTGCCTAAATAAACATATGTCCTGGCATATCACTTAGATCAGGTAAATGGGAAACCACGGAAAAGCATTCTCAGGACTGCCGACGGTGGGGACCAGCCCCAAGGCAAGGCTAGCCAAAACTAGCAGCTGTTAAGTCGAAGCCTACTCTACACAGTGCAGTTAAATTTTATAGGACAGTCAAAAATTCTGGCCTTCCGTCATTGTTTTTATCTGACCAGCGGAGGCTACGGATATGGTGTCAGCGATTTCGTACAAACTTTGGGGAAGATTAATCTGCGTCAACAGTAAACAGATACGGTACGTATCCAAAGTTATTTTGCCATTGAATCTTGGTTAACGAGAATATAACCCATTAAATTGCCAGCATAACTTTTGGTAACTTGTGTATGAGTACCTGTAGCATTACTGCTCCAGTAGACAGCGTCCCACTTCTACGTGGGTGTCTCTGGTTCAGGACACGACATCACCTCATTTTGATTTCTTCTTCATTTTCTTTATCTTTATTATAAACCTGGAAAGCTACATATATTAACGGTTTAGATTGTTGGCTGTAAATCAGCCCCTGTCAGTCACCTTTCTGGTGATCTCTTCACGACTTAAATACCCATTCGTGTTCGTTTCTTTCATATTCCTGCGGGCCACATAAATAAAGTTAATAGACCATATTTTGTGGTGACTGGCCTCAGATTACGGAATTCTCTGCCAACTCACGTCAGAGAAACTAACTGTTTATCAAGATTTATGGTCGTCTGACGAGACTACCTGCTGAGGACTGCTGAATGAACTGTTGAAGTATGAATATGTGACTGAGCATTTAAGAGCATTTTAATAATAAGACCTACGGAATACTGTTTCATAATAGCAGTAAGAAAACATACTAGATTATTGTTTATTATCTTTTGATTTCGTTCGTAGAATGCAATAGGATCAATAATTTAATACTTTGATTTATTGCAATATTTAGTTATTTATTGTGTAAATTCTTGCTCATGGAGAACGTTCTAGTTTTCTTAAATTTAATGATTCGGTATTATTCATACTCAACTTTGATGATCTTCATTACGTGCTAATATTAAATCTTAAATTTAACCTGTATTATGTCAGTTTTTAATATTAATTTAGTTTGTAATTTTATTAAATTAATTTTTTATTCTATTAATGTATTTAGTTTCAACTATTGTAAATTATTTTAGATTGTAATAAAATTCTGGTTAAGTGTAGGAGTGGGCATAAATAAATAAATAAATAAATAAATTTTTATTGTGTTATTTATCTGTATTCCCCATACAGATTGGGAAATGTGCAAATATGTAACCTGTATTGAACCCATAATTCTACGGTGAGAAAAATTTTTATTTTTCACAAATATTTATTTGGTATTCAGAAACTACTGTATGTTTGAGGGCAGCCATTTTGCGCTCCCAAGAGCCCGATGTTGCGTGGGAAGGTTCCCGCAAGGCGAGCTCGTGGATTGCCGGGACACCTCGGTGGAACTCGAGTGCCCGACAATTTTCTAAATTAATGAATTCTGCACAACGAGGGATTTTGACAAGATAGTAAAGGAAGAAATAAATAAGCAAAATTATTCATACACCCTCTGTGAAGGTAGTGACACCAGGGACAATTTTAGATGCAGTTAAGCCTAAGTGTGTGTTAGCGTGAGAACAGCGAGCTAGTTACACGTGCCAAGGTCGTGGGCAGAAGAAAACGCGCGAAACGCACGGGCAGAAACAATTTATTCCTCCTGTTGTGAGTGTAGGAAAATTATAAAATTAACATCGAACATAAGTGCAAGTCTGTCCGGAGTTCTGGGACAAATCTTATCAAAATTGGTCTATTAGAAGCAAATTTGGCAGATTTCACAACCAAGCCTCATAGAGGGGATAGCGTCCTTCCGGAAATTATAAAAGAAACCCCCCACCGTAGATTTTTCAGTGTCGATCTGGAACTTGAAGCCGCGGGAGCTCGTGCCCGTCGTCATTAGAAATTCGCGCCAGATTGACCGACAATAATTCAATACATGTTCGTGGCTAAAGTCCATATATTAGTTAAGAAGAAAAGTGATTGGAGAAACTGTGAACGTTTGCAGACGAACTGGGAAGGTGTAGGCTGGTTGAAAATTACACAGCAGATTTTATTTTTATCATTTCCTGTACTCTTGTAAGTGAAGAAGGTCTGGGGGAAGCGATTCAAAATAGTTCTACTCCCTTATCGGCCGAACACCTGTTCTTGTTGAAACAACGGGGAGAGAAACCACTCTGGGAGGCGCATCAGACAGTTAGAGTCGACTGCAGAACGAGGGAAGTTCGTGGTGCAAGTTACAAAGAAAGTGCATTATTTATGGTAATTTTAATCTCGTGTGTGTGAAGGGTAGTGTTTGGATGAGTGAAATGTTAAAAATGAAAATGTTATCTGTGAAAATGAGTGGCTAAGTGCGAGGTTGCTGGAGATGATGTAATCAGAATGCTGAGAATGTCACCAATGTGCAGGTCTGTCTATTTTATATTATGTAGTTAGCTAGTTAGTTACTGTCTGTCCTAACCAAATTTTCCAGATGATTGTCGGGTGATATGCGTGATTATCAGGCGAAAGGCGTTGTAAATTTTGGTCAGCGTGTGAAAATTTCAGTGTGTAAATTTCATGTCAAGAACGGTAAAATGCGACGCTTAAAATTTTGTGTTGAGATGAGATATCATTCAAAGTGCGGATTTGTGAACGTTATAAGTGTAAATTTGTCGTGGCGAATATTGTAATTTCAGGTGTCAGTCGCATTTAGAAACGCTGGTTAATAATAATAATAATAATAATAATAATAATAATAATAATAATAATAATAATAATAATAATAATAATAATAATAATGTTTACCGCGGGATAAGGAAATTCTTCTCTGTTAAATTACATTTAACCAGTTATTTCTACAAGGATCGTAGGCATATTTAGATAATGTCAATAAAATTTGTTAGAGTCACAGTCGTTAATGGGAAGAAAATTGTGAGACATCGTGTATACTTGAATTGCGAAAGGTCGAGGTGTGCTCTTGGATTCTTGAGGTCTGAAAGTCTTAATAATAGTAAGGTAAGAGATGTGTTTAATGATGGTCGTCGTTTTCACCAGGGGATCGAAGTATGAAAAAGGGTCGTGAAGGAAAGGGGATTGAGAGCGATGGATTGATATGTACGTGGAGATGAGAGAGAAGTAGTACCGCTGAAATAAAGCGAGGAGAAAGTGTGTTGAGACAAGTTGTATTTTTGTAGAGGAAGTATTTAGAAACAGGCTGTGTGAAACAGGCTGTATTGTTTTCCGCAATCAATCCGAATTTGAGACGACTATGGTGTGAATTTATAGAAAGATTCCAAGTGAAAACGACTCTGGTAAATGTTAAGTCTGGGTAGTAAACATCCAGTGATTTTTGTTACGAAAAGCCCGCATGGATGATAAGATAATGAACGATCTCCAGGATCACAGAGCACTTTGGACACACGGTTGGGTTATATTTAATTTGTTCATTGGGGAGGTCATGGATAAGATGGTTGGAATTGATGATAGGCGATCTGAGAATTTCGAATGCGATGGTGATGATTATTATTTTGAAGGCGTCCACTAAAAGGGTACCCGTGTGTTGGGAATTTTCATTTGCTTCCCTAATACTTCAGTGCACAGGCTGAGATTGTGTTCGAGGTGGAGAATCGTTCGTCACGTCTATTTATTTTGAGTTCACATATTATAATGATGTAGACACTTACTGTATTTTTCGAGAGGTAGACACTTGCTGTATTTCGACTTGCATTCAGTTGATAATAGAGACGTTGGTTCCGTCGTGCGTATTTTGTCTGACCAGATTCAGTGATATTGTTGGAGTTGTTTGAGAATTGCATTTCGCCTGATATGTTAAGGGAGACGCAGTACGACCCACTTTGACGCCCGACGATAGATTTAGGACGTCACGTGTTTATTCTTGGAGTCATTGATGATGAGACGTCCTAGTTCACGCCCGACGATAGGACTTGGAAGGCATCATGTATATACTGATTAGGTTTAGGGTGTACAGATTTCAAGTGAGCCCGACGATAGGTCTGGGATGGTAGCTGTACACACTCAAGTCTCAGTTTAGATTTTTTTTTTCTTTTGTTTCTTTTGTGAAGTGGCCTGGTTGAAGGTAGCCATTACATGTGCGATATGATTTATTGTAGAGGGTCTATGCGAAGCTCTCATTGAGATAACGGGACTGCTGTTGACAAACGAGGGCTGTCCAAGTGTGGGACATCGACCCGATCTAGATTATATTTTTACTGTGTTTCTTCGTGCGTGTTAAGCTGTATGACTTCGAGATGTTAATTTATTTTTTTACGGACTTTATTGTTTCCTCGTCTTGACGTCCGTTTTCATTGATAGTGTGCATTATTGACACTCAGTGTTTTGGAATGAGACTTGAGTTGCGAATGCGGTTTCGATTCGTCAGCCAGTAATTTTATTTTATATTTTAATCTTGTCGTATTTTCATTCGTATTCATAGTTAGAATAAGTAAGTAATCACTTTACCAGTAGTGTGTTGGGACAGACAGTAAATAGAGAGATCTGTACTGGTAGCATTGTTGTCAAGGGAAAGAATTCCTTAAAATTGTAGTAAATTTTTAGCGTGGACTGGTAAATTTATTAAGCATAATAAACCCATTTCTAACCTGAAAATCGGTTCAATAATAATATTTTCAAGTGACTTTTCACTTTTTGATTAACTTCAGTGTTTGGCATTTCTTCCAAATGCATGATTAGTAAGTGTTTCCTGCATTTCGCAGTTTTGTTCCTTTAGAACGACTTAACGTAAGATCCTCCCGGATCATGTTGTTGTTGGTTCCTTCCGAACAGTTGTTTGGGGTGATGCACGTTTAGCATCGGGACTACCTTATCACTTAAGGGTGTCATGAATGACAAATATATGGTGGAATTTTATTTCAATTGTGAATGATGCCATTAACTTGTAGTGAACACCATGCTTTCCTATAATATTTCGCAACCTATCCAAAGCAACTGATAGTCAGTTTGGTTCGATTAAGGGTCCATTCGGCGGATGTTCCGTATCCGTGAAGGGTATTTGACTGGTGGATAACCTTAATTAAGAGAAAATCAGGCGTTCTAATTGTTGAAAGTCAGATTTTCCACGGATCGTGTGGATTAACTCTCAGTTCTCGTTTGGATGATAGGTGCCCGGTTTTCAGGTCTTCCCTTTTTCAGTTTTTCAGTTTCGCTGTCCACTAACATATTAGCTTCTCTGAAGCAACTCTTCGACATTGGAAGAAACGAAGTGACGTTATGTAATGTGACTGTGTTAGGAACTTTTCAAAAATCAATAATTAAATGTTTTTATGTTTTGTGGCAAGAATGCATATTAAATTAACGATGTTATCGTGCTCTTTCAGTTTAAATAAAAGTTAGTAAGCACATTTTTGCTCCTCATTTCAAGTAGTTAGGCTTTCTTCTGAACCCCATCGTTTGGTTAAGATCGTGACCGAATTTATTCCCGCAACGACCCAAGATTTAAGAGTTCTAAATTGTTCTACTATAGCAGCCGTGGCCGACCAACGATGGAATGGTAAGTTCAAGGGTTCAGTATCTTGAAACCATGTACTTTCGACCGTCTTGTCGCTCACGGTTTGATAATCTTAGTATTTTCTATTATTCTTATAAACACTGTGGCAGTTATGGTGGGAAATGAAGAGAATGTGAGGCTGTTTACGTACTACGTTCTGCGTTGTAGTAAAGTCAAAAGTCTTGGTTCTCCGTGTCGTTATTATAGTGTAGGCGTGTAAAACACTCTGGTGGTACGTTAGACCAGTTAAGATAAGAAAACACACATGCAGGGAATTGTTCTGAGGAACATATCAATTGCATATGTTTATAGTATCTGCTGGTAGTTTCATCAGTCACTTTCATTTGTCCTGGAATAAATCAGTGCGGTGTAATATCTTACCCATGTATGATCTTAAAACAAATTAAAAATCAGGCATTTATTAGAACGTGAACAAAAATGAATGCTCGCTAATGAATACCAGTGTCTCTTTTAACCAATGAAAGGCAAAAAAAGAAAAGGGAGGAGAAGATAAAGTTGGAATTCGAGAGAGGAATAATTGTTTATAGAAAAAATGAATTGGAGATTAGAACAATTTATCATAGTATATGTTGCCATTGATGTTTTCACGGCCCGTACGTATAGATGTACTTATGCCGCGTCAAGAAAAATAAGGTGAAATTCTTTACGTTTCGTAGATAATTTTACTGTGTGTTTTCAAAAGAAAACGTCGAATATTCACGAGAAAGGATTCTCCAACAGTGAGGTTTGAATTTAGACGTTATAACAGAAGTGGAAGTGGCACGTATATTCGTCACCAGATGGCTCACTTGGCGCGGTACAGCGCTAGCGTTCGAAGCGGAAGCTGACGGAACCATCAGAATCAGTCTGAGAAGGTCACATAACATAACAGGTGTACACACATATGAAAGTATGACATTGACCCAAGCCTGGAATGAAACGTCTATCGATCATAGTAGATGTTTAATAAATTTCCGACTTCTTGAAAACATTTACGAAAATACTAGGTAAACAGTTAATAGGGAATTTACAACTTCAGTGACAGCTCTAAACGCAGATCAGTGATAAGTGATTGATTGACGAACGGAAAAAGTAAAAAATGGCTTTCCTGGAATTTGAAATTTCGAAATTTTCAGGAAGGCCGTCTATATGTTACACTTTCAGATGGCTGATGCCATGAGATTAATCTTGGTGGAGTTTTCCCCAACCCAACAGCGTTACAGCCGTGAGGGACCATGACTTACAAAGCGACCGCTGCTCCACCCAATGACCTGCAAATTATCAGGTGACCCATGGTCAGGGCGACGAATCCTCTCCACCATTATTCTAACTTTTCTTGACCGAGTTCACCATCTCATCGTCACGCAGGCTGAGTGGACCTAGAAACAACCCTCATATCCACGTAAAAATCCCCAATCTGCCGTGAATCAGATTCGGGGGGCCTCATGTTGAGAGACAGGCACGCTACCCCTAGACCGCAGGGTTAGCATTGGTGGACACGTATGGAACACGACAGGTGTTTACGAGGCAATGAAAAGATAAATATTTAGAACATTTACAAGTAATTTACACATTATGAGGCGTTAACATCGGAAAGGTAATAAGAAGAATAAATTTAAAAAATCGAACTTTCGTATTTTCATGGTGAAAGTATTAAACGTTCATGCCCTCTCTTTCAGTCCAACCATTCGTAAGGGTGTAGTGGCATCATGCGACAATCCTTTTGGTGATCTTCCTCCAGAAGTCTCAGCTTTGGGCATGGTGACTTGCTTGCTGTAAGCTCATCTTGGTCAAGCTCTTGATCTGGTCAATCCATCGTAACGGTGCACGTCCTCTAGGACTTCGGCCTTCGACTTTTCCCTCTATGATAAGTACTTCCATTGCCTCCTGTCTTCTGGCAATATGCCATTGACGTGGAAAAGGTAGCACGTCAACCGATAGAGTAGATTTGCTTCTACGATTGACGCAAGATGAAACCTGTGTTAAGTCCACGAGGTTTAGCATGGAGCAGGTTGTAACTCATCCCGTGCCTCTGGCTGAATTAGGTATAACCTATACCATTTGTTGATCGTCAACTGCACGCAAACATTGTTTATAGCTATTATAGTCCGTCATAGTTATATTTCTGTTGCCAGAATGCCTCCGAAACCCATTCTATTCAAAATGGTAAGTCGTTATTACCAGCATCTTGACATGACAAGTTCCTCCTAGTTCTTTATTTTATAAATATGCATTACGGGTGTCGAACAACGGTCTCAGAAGAAGTTGCGGAAATGATCAGGGAGGGTAAACATGTTCAACAATTTCATGTAACCATGATGATATCTGGGAATTTTTGTGACAACGCCATGGAAAGCAAGAGTATTTAAATACTCAACACCTCAAGATTAGTACTGTACTGTGAGTTACACCAAGATTTCCAGAGCTGACTTTCATCAGTCAAGATAAGGCAATCATTCAAAGAGTTACAACCGTGGAAGGATCACATACTCAAAAGAGGGCGGTCCTATCAAGCGATTAACAACATATTGCCTTTACAACTACTTGGAAGGAGACCAACCACCAGCGAACCGAAGGAAAAGGACTTATTGGCCATGCTGGATTTATTGGCAATGCTGGATTTCTTCTATGAAAAAATCATGCGTTTTGGTGTGAAATTTGTGCTTGATCATACACGTCAACTGACAAATTGATTAGACTGATCTTTCATAATCATAATTAGCATACCTTTGTGTGTTAAACTGATAAATGGATAACCCCTTGATTTTATATGATATGTGTTCATTATCATCTGCCTCACAATGCTGGCAAGACTATTTTTCTTTCTCATGTAAATTCACTTGTTATGACATACTACATTTTCCATGCCAGTGCCTCAATTATCTCAAGGAGACTAAAGGTTGGTGTCCAGTGACTCGATCCACGCTACTTCTCTTGGCGTAATAATAATAATAATAATAATAATAATAATAATAATAATAATAATAATAATAATAATAATAACAATAACAATAATAATAATAATAATAATAATAATAATAATAATAATAATAATAATAATAATAATAATAATAATAATAATAATAATAATATCCGAATCCTTGGCTGAAATGGTCAGTGTTGAGGTCTTCGGGTCTCTTGTTCTATTCCCACCCAAGTCGAGGATTTTAGTCGCGTGTGTTTAATTCTTCTGGGTCGGAGACTGGTTATTTGTGTTTGTACCAACATTCTCCTCTTTATATTCACACAACACACAACACTACCAACCACAACAGGAACACACAGTAGTGATTACATACCTCAACATAGAGTTGGCGCCAGAAAGGGTATCCGGCTGTAAAACAGGGCCAAATCCACATATGTGACACAATTCGCACCAGCGACCCCACAAGATATGGTAAAGTGGTATAATAATAATAATAATAATAATAATAATAATAATAATAATAATAATAATAATAATAATAATAATAATAATAATAATAATAATAATAATAATAATAATAATAATAATAATATAATTGTTCCGGTGATTCTGTGGAACGCAGAGGTGTAAAAAGGTGCAGGCGTGAAGGGTTGGATGTAGAAAATATCAAAATATTAATTTAAAACTCTAAAATTCTAAATTTTTTAAAAGTTTTATTCCTTTTCTCAGATTTTAAACTTTGTTAAACAAGAACAAATTAGATAGATAAAGATTATCTCGTGATCTCGAGAAACAATCTTAGAAAAGCCTAGAATAGTCAGACAACAACGATTTAATAGCATGAGCTTGAAGCTCCCAAGGTACAAATTTTACAAGAGCACTACTGCTCCATTCAATTACCCCTCTTAGCCTCACACAATTAAATAGAAAACTATTATCCAAAATTCACAATTTTTTTCTTGCTAGTTGCTTTACGTCGCACCGACACAGATAGGTCTTATGGCGACGATGGGACAAGGAAGGGCTAGGAGTGGGAAGGAAGCGGCCGTGGCCTTAATTAAGGTACAGACCCAGCATTTACCTGCTGTGAAAATGGGGAACCACGGAAAACCATTTTCAGGGCTGCCGACAGTGGGGTTCGAACCTACTATCTCCCGAATACTGGATACTGGCCGCACTGAAGCGACTGCAGCTATCGAGCTCGGTACACAATATTCAAGTCTCTCCCAGGCACAGTCTCACTTTTACAAAAGAAACAAACAGTAGTCACTGTCTTATCCGTTCAACAATCTTAAACAGATACGCTTTTAACATAGGCACGGCCTTAGTGGAAAAAGAAAATATTTAATATTGTCGGCCGTAAACCAAAACGTTAGGAGGCGAACACTTATACTCCTTTGAAGTTCACTTGAAAATTCTAAAGACCCTATGTAGGCTTAGGGCCCGAAGTTACAGATGCAAAGCCTATCCCTTTCAGACCTGAAAGAAAACTGGAGGCGTGAATTTTTGTTTGTATGTCAAAAACTGACTAAAATGCTCCTCAATACACATATTGATAGTTTATTTTACAAAATAAAAGCTAACATCCGAAAAAAAGGACCCACACAATTGTGCGTATCAAAATTCAAAACCTCGTTGTATCACATACGATGATGTATCTTCAAAATTTACGTTCACTAACCAATGTACACACTTCATTGAATATATTCCAGTATTCAGTGAAGCTTCTAGATTAATATAAACGCAATAAATAAATACTTACTTTTGGCACTACTGCTTCTCGCCATCTCGCCGATCAACTGTGCTTTTTAAACTCTTCTTCCTTCGCCCTGGCGGTCAAGCGCATACTAAAAACAATTGAAATAGACGCCACGTATCCCGCACAATCACTGCATTCCGGTCTAGCGCCGAAAAAACATCAAATACGGTCAGGGATAAACAAAATACGAACCCGCACAATTGTGCGTACTCGGTCTGAAAGGGCTATGCTACGGAGGTGACTAGATGGAGAAAACCTTTCTAAATTACAATAGGAAATTTTAAAGTTTACAAAAATCATAATCACCTCTATACCAAGTTGAAGGGGAATACAAGAGGGTTCAGATTCTTTATTCCCTAATAATAATAATAGTAATAATAATACATATTAAAAGATTTTTCTAAAAACAGCTTTGGTAAATCCGTCCGTCCGTTCTACTGGACCGATTTGCTTTATTCCTCCTTTATTCCCTCCGGAATTATCTACCGGTGGATCATGGGACATTGGTAGGTGTCTAAGTTCAGCCAACTTTGAGTAATCATAAAATCAAATTATTAAACGATCACTCCAATAATTGCAGGCGTAGGCTATCCCTAACTCGCAATACATTCTGTACTTAGCAGGTTGTTAAGCGACTAATATTTCCATTAATATTCTGATATAAATGTTCATCCTTAGTAATGTCATTGCATGCAGCCATGTTTCACGTCCTCTGATGATGGGAGAATACTATTCTCTATTAAAGTATGAAGGCTTTCACGGCCGGTGTCAATATAATAAAAATCTCCCGGGCTATTATGCCGTGGTCCACTCCTCTCGTTTCTTCCAGACGTTTCGACTACGCCAGAAGGATACAGGAGAGATTATCTACACGACGCCACAGAAGATGACAGAAGTCGAAACGTCTGGAAGAAACGAGAGGAGTGGACCACGGCATAATAGCCCGGACGATTTTTATTATATACTATTCTCTGCTAGATACTCTTTGATTCTATGATCTTCTCCAGCTTCTGAATAGACTCAACAGAGGGCAGATGGTAGCTGCTAAGGGATAACAGTCTATGTATGTACAGACGGAAAGATGTCAAGCCTTCTGCATGAAAATTAATAAAGCGCAGGGACAAACGTTTAAAAAAGGGGGTAGTCTACTTACCCGAAGCAGTATTCAGCTACGAGCAATTGTATGTTGCAGTATCTGGGGCAAGTACGTTCAAAATACACTGACTGACAGAGCAAATGCAACACCAAGATGGAGTGGTCAGAACTTTATGCCAATTGCAGGGTAGACTGACGTCACTGAGGTATGCTCATGATGTGAAATGCGCCGCTGTGCTGCGCACGTAGCGAACGATAAATGGGACACGGCGTTGGCGAATGGCCCACTTCGTACCGTGATTTCTCAGCCGACAGTCATTGTAGAACGTGTTGTCGTGTGCCACAGGACACGTGTATAGCTAAGAATGCCAGGCCGCCGTCAACGGAGGCATTTCCAGCAGACAGACGACTTTACGAGGGGTATGGTGATCGGGCTGAGAAGGGCAGGTTGGTCGCTTCGTCAAATCGCAGCCGATACTCATAGGGATGTGTCCACGGTGCAGCGCCTGTGGCGAAGATGGTTGGCGCAGGGACATGTGGCACGTGCGAGGGGTCCAGGCGCAGCCCGAGTGACGTCAGCACGCGAGGATCGGCGCATCCGCCGCCAAGCGGTGGCAGCCCCGCACGCCACGTCAACCGCCATTCTTCAGCATGTGCAAGACACCCTGGCTGTTCCAATATCGACCAGAACAATTTCCCGTCGATTGGTTGAAGGAGGCCTGCACTCCCGGCGCCCGCTCAGAAGACTACCATTGACTCCACAGCATAGACGTGCACGCCTGGCATGGTGCCGGGCTAGAGCGACTTGGATGAGGGAATGGCGGAACGTCGTGTTCTCCGATGAGTCACGCTTCTGTTCTCTGTTCTGTCAGTGATAGTCACCGCAGACGAGTGTGGCGTCGGCGTGGAGAAAGGTCAAATCCGGCAGTAACTGTGGAGCGCCCTACCGCTAGACAACGCGGCATCATGGTTTGGGGCGCTATTGCGTATGATTCCACGTCACCTCTAGTGCGTATTCAAGGCACGTTAAATGCCCACCGCTACGTGCAGCATGTGCTGCGGCCGGTGGCACTCCCGTACCTTCAGGGGCTGCCCAATGCTCTGTTTCAGCAGGATAATGTTCGCCCACACACTGCTCGCATCTCCCAACAGGCTCTACGAGGTGTACAGATGCTTCCGTGGCCAGCGTACTCTCCGGATCTCTCACCAATCGAACACGTGTGGGATCTCATTGGACGCCGTTTGCAAACTCTGCCCCAGCCTCGTACGGACGACCAACTGTGGCAAATGGTTGACAGAGAATGGAGAACCATTCCTCAGGACACCATCCGCACTCTTATTGACTCTGTACCTCGACGTGTTTCTGCGTGCATCGCCGCTCGCGGTGGTCCTACATCCTACTGAGTCGATGCCGTGCGCATTGTGTAACCTGCATATCGGTTTGAAATAAACATCAATTATTCTTCCGTGCCGACTCTGCTTTTTCCCCAACTTTCATCCCTTTCGAACCACTCCTCCTTGGTGTTGCATTTGCTCTGTCAGTCAGTGTATTAAGATCCAGATACGGCCGAATGGTCGAAGTATAGAGAATATCGTATGGAGGAAGTGTTATAAACTAAATTACGTCGTCTAAAGCCAGTTGCAAAAAAAAAAAAAAAAAAAAAAAAAAAAACTTAATTACGAATTATTCAGTTATCATGTACCGGTATTAAATATTAGAGCCTCCGTGGCTCAGGCGGCTGCGCGCCGGCCTCTCACCGCTGGGTTTCGTGGTTCAAATCCCGGTCACTCCATGTGAGATTTGTGCTGGACAGAGCGGAGGCGGGACAGGTTTTACTCCTGGTACTCCGGTTTTCCCTGTCATCTTTCATTCCAGCAACACTCTCCATTCTCATTTCATAGTATCTATCAGTCATTAATAAATCACTTTGGGAGTGGTGACCCCATCGTACTAATAGCCTATGTCTGCTTCCTTCATTTCATTCCTGACCCGTCAATGACTAGAAAACAGGTTGTAGGTTTTCATTTTCAATCAAATAGTATTAAAATAATGAAAATTATAAAATCAGGTGTTTCTCCAGGTACTCCGGTTTTCCCTGTCATAATTCATCCAGCAACACTCTCCAATATCATTTCATTTCATCTGCCATTTATTAATCCTTGCCTCAGAGGAGTGCGACAGGCTTCCGCAGCCGGCACGGTTCCTATCCTCGCCGCTAGATGGGGGCTACATTCATTCCATTCCTGACCCGGTCGAATGACTGGAAACAGGCTGTGGATTTCTGTTAAATGCTCATAAAACTACTGGACAATATGACTACGGCAGGCATATCAAGAAGAGTTTTCTGACCTATTTATGAGGAATGCTACAGAGCAGTACGGGTCCACTAGTAATAATTTAAAATAAACACATCTTATTCGTTTTTTTGTCCCACTAAATTTCACGATTTCAGAATTTTCTCTCACAGGAGTTCTTTCAAAAGGCAGCTCTCTACAGCATGAGCCATTTCGCCCGACTGCGAGAAGCAAATACAAGTAAGAAATGATGATATCGCTCTAATTTGTTTGTATTGGACTACAGTATCATTCGCTAACAATACAATTCCTCTGCATAAAGTCAGTCAGACTGATGGAGCCCCAGGTACAGTATCAACATATCTTAACAGCAAGCAACTTTCTTGCGAAAGTAACACCTGAGGCAATTTTAAGTTGTATGAAGTTCGGAGTGGTACTGATAACGTAGTTTACTTACGCGAGTTAGCACATGATTTGAACCGAGATGCTAGAACTTAATTTTCTCCAAAACAAACAGTTCATTATTTAGTAGCTTGTTTTCTTTCGTCGACCTGACTCCCGGCAGTGAGCAAAGCTAACACATTGTACTGCACTTTCGTGGTTATGGGTTTATAGTGAAAAGAACATCTTTTTCCTACAACTTGCTTTACATCCCACCGAGACTGATAGATCTAATGGCGACGATGGGGAGAGGAAAAGTCTAGGAGTGGGAAGGAATCGGCCGTGGAATTAATTAAGGTACAGCACCAGCATATGCCTGGTGTGAAAATGGGAAATCATGGAAACCCATCTTCAGGGTTGCCGACAGTGGGTTTCGAACTCACTATGTCCCGGACGTAAGCTCACAACAGCACTCACCGCACGGCCAAATCGCCCGGTAAAATGAAACGAAAATGATAGGAAAGGTAAGAATACGGTTGTATGTTAAATTCCTCGTTATAGGAATCGCAATGGGTGATCAAAAGGTGTGAAATGTAGATACGATAATGAGCATTTGGGCTTTTGCCGTGTCAGAAAATAAGGTGAAATTCGTTACGTTTGGCAAAAAACTTTGCTGTCTGCCTCTATGGTACAGTGGTTAGTGTGATTATCTGCAACCCCTGGAGGCCCTTTGAGGCGGTAGAGGTGTGATTAGTGCTGGGAGAGGAGGCAGTCCTCCGAGTGATTGAATCGGTTGTAGCAAGTGAAGCGCTCCACCGGTATTCTCCGGTACTACTGCGGAGAATTGCGGAGGTATACGGAGGGTAGCGGAGGAAACGGAGCGAACGTGCTCTGCTCATTCAGACAAAATACTCCTTCCTCTCAGTTGCTGCGTGTGACGGGTGAACTTTCTGGCACCGTTACCTTCACTGTATAGCTAATGCCAAGAGAATGATCAGTTGTTCGGAATTTTTTCGATGCAGAAGGCGATCAGAAGAAATCTGCCAAGTGCAAATTATGTGCACGTAGTTTTTCAACGGGAGGCGGCACATCTAATTTATTTGATCAGTTAAAGATGAGTCATAAGCAGTGTTTGGAACCAACAACTGAACAAAGTAGCGAGGTGTACGCCCCAGGCAGTCAAGGGCATAAGCGCTTGAATCGGAGTGTGGCTATGTTTGTTTCTATAGGTATGCAACCGCCCGAAATTGTCCGGGATGAAAGCTTCAGGAAGTTTGTTAACGTTTTAAAACCGAGGTATGAACTACCATGTCGCCGAACTCTGTCTGAGGTAGGTGGAAAATGAACTCATATTGCACCATTTATTGTACAGTATTACAATTAATTGCCAGCTATTTCTGTGATCGATACCTATGTTATATTAATTTTTTCTTTGGGAATTCTAGGCGAAATACATTACGAAGTACGCAATAATCTGAAAATCGAACTGGCAGTCTATATAGCTTATCCCTTTCTCAAAACCAAGCATATGACAATTTTTCAGGTTGAAGTCGAGCTAAGGACTACGATCCAAAGGCGTGATAGGCTATAAGCAGCAGCAGCAAGTTCTACATCGTTGGAAGAAAAGCCTACGGCAGGAAGAAACGAAGGCAGACGTAATCTCTTAGCGTTTTTGGATGCAAAGCTGGCCCAGAAGCGACGTGCTGCGACGCCTACGTCGAATAGCACGATACTACTAAGGCACTACATGGAATTAGAGCCAGAGCATAGGTTGACTGACCCTGTCAAGTACTGGGCTCAAATGGTGAACCAATGTAATCTGCTTCATGAAATAGCTGGATACTACCTTTATATTCAAGCTACCTCTGTCCCAGCTGAGAGAATGTTTTCTGCTGCCGGGCAAATAATCATAGCAAAAAGAAATGCTTTATCGCCAGAACGAGCAAACACTTTGCTTTTCTTACATGGAAACTCTAAATATTTCTTCATGTAACGTATGTAGCCTTGAACTTCGTTTCTTCTTGACTGAAACATTTATTTATTTATTTATTTATTTATTTATTTACTTGTTTATTTATTTATTTATTTATTTATTTATTTATTTATTTATTTATTTATTTATTTATTTATTTATTTATTTGGTGTATGTCTGTGGCTCCGAAGTAATTTTGTGTACTTATTATGAGGTTGCCTTTTTATAACATACTTCTCTTTAATATACCAAAAATTATGAATTATTGTTACATTAAATGATGTATCGGTATTATATAGTATACGGTAGTTTCGTCATTCAAAACAACACTACTACATCTGTTGCTTAAAAACGGTACCATACGTAACAGTCCAACGGCTTGGCCGCGTTGACACTCTACTTAAAATAGGTCATACTAAAACAAACTACTCCGGTACTACCGCTCCTTTCCTTGCATAACGGTTTTATCGGAGGAAGCGGAGGCAACGGAGGTAATCGGAGATACCGATTCATGTTGCGCGAACAACTGCTCCGCTCCTACCGCTCCTTTCCCAGCACTAGGTGTGATCCCTCGCTGAGACGGAGAGAAAAAACCAACCCTGGAGGGTAAACGGATTAAGAAAGAAAGCAAAAGAGAACTTATCTCCACGATTTCAGATCTAAATGTCGTGCTATCACGAGCAAGACTTCTCTAGTAATGGTTTTAAATTTAAGAGTGCTTTACCGCTGATCTGTAGCAGGCTTAAGTGGTACTTTTGTTTGTCACTAGGTGGCTCACTATGCCCAAGGCTTCCGAGCTCCAATTAAGACGTTTCTAGTTCCACCGTATGTGTGTGCGAAGTAAACAGCAAGGTTACCAGACGAATCAGGGTCAAATACGGTAAATGAAATAATAATAAATGGGCCGACGATCTAGATGTTAGGCGCCTTGAAACAATAAGCAACAAGCAGAAATACAGTAATAAAAAATGTTAAAAGTATCTTTTTAGAGAAATCTTGCTCGTGAACAGACGAGGTTTTCTTCTGAAAACGCGGAGGAAATTTATCTGCGAAACGTAAGGAATGTTATCTTATTTCCCGATATGCCAAAGGTCAAAACATTTATTAAGTCTACAATTACTGACCGGGAAGACATCAATCTAAATAACGTGTGAAATTGTTTAAGAATTTTCTCAGTGAAAGTTTGGTTCGAGTCCCGTGCCATTCTACAGTATTTGTTTGTTTTCGATAGTAAATGAAATGCGTATGGCTTTTAATGCCGGGAGTGTCCGAGGACATATTCGACTCGCCAGGTGCAGGTCTTTTGATTTGACTCCCGTAAGCGACCTGCGCGTCGTAATGAGGATGAAACGATGATGAAGACAACAAATACACCCAGTCCCTGTGCCAGCGAAATTAACCAATGATGGTTAAGTTTCCGGACCCTGCCGGGAATCGAACCCGAGACCCCTGTGACCAAAGGCCAGCACGCTAACCCTTTAGCCATGGAGCCGAACTTTTCGATAGTGATTTAATGTCACACTAACTGTTAAATTTTCCGCGACGATGGGATTGGAATCGACCGTGGTCTTAATTAATGTACAGCACAAGGGAACTGATGAGAATAAAGGAGTGGCCCCTCACCGCTGCTAGGCTGTGGAGAAAGTTGGCCCACTTCGCAGGGTGGGTCAGCCCTTGAGGCTACGCCCACTCGGTACCACCGTGCGCTACTCAGTGAGCGATAATGCGGTCAAAACTGTGTTTTCTTTCTATTGAAAGTACAAGGCTCCTAACTTACTACACTGTACACAAAATTATAACATATAAAACTATACATTTTTTCATACTAAACCATCTCATAGACCACAAATGGACAAGAACAAGCATTGCAGTCACAGTTGAACTGTGAGCATGAGCATTACTGTCCTTTGTCCGTCTCCATCGTTAAATTTTTGGCTTTCTGGCCTTTGGTCCAGAGGGTCCCGGTTTTAATTCCTGGCCGGTTTGGAGTTTTTAAGCTACATTGGTTAATTCCGATGCCTTGGGGACTGGGTCCCTTTGTTGTCTTAATTATTAGAATTCTTCATAATTAGGGCGCCATCCTTATCAACGCGCAGGCCGCCTATATGGCGTCAACTCGTAGACCTGCACCAAACCTCTTTGGAGGCCGTACGCAATTAAAAAAAACTGTCCTTTGAACTGTGTAACTTCAGTGAAATATTGTCAAATCTGTTTTTCGTAGATCTTTTCATTTTGCACTCTGAATAAGTGTCTTAGTGGAACGTTGAAGTACAGTTGGCATACTAGCCAAATCAAATGGATGATAATTATTGTACGTCTCAGTGAAGCCCTAATTTTCCTAATTATCAATTTCACTTTCTCTTCTTTCCTTTGACTCAATGCATGTTAAAACTTGTCTCCGTTTTCCTCGTCCGGGATTGAACACCCCGAGTTAAATTGGGAATACCGAAATGTCTTCTTCTTCTTCTTCTTCCTATTCTTATTCTTCTACCGATTTTCCCACACCAGTGGGGTCTCGCGTGCGTACTGCGTTTCACAATTGGATATGACCCTATTTTACGGCTGGATGCCCTTCCTGACGCCAACCCTATATGGAGGGATGTAATCTCTATTGCGTGTTTTTGTGGTAGTTGGTAGTGTGCTGTGTTGTCTGAATATAAAGAGGAGAGTGTTGGGACTGACACGGATACCCAGTCCTCGAGCCAGAAGAATTAATCAGGAGCGATTAAAATCACCGACCCGATTGGAAATCGAACTCAGGACCCTCTGAATCGAAGGACAGTGCGCTGACCATTCAAGCAACGAGTCGGACAGGAATACCGAACTATGATAAAAGTATATTGTGTTCAAAGCTTTCCCTGTAAGGAAATAGGAAATGTCGTCACCTTTTGCATCTGAACAGTGTTAATGACACTGGTAGTCCTCTCCAATTCCATATTAGCTCGAGGGTGTCAACATTCCGGGGTAGTGGTTCCTTCCTTTTCTGCAAACAATTGTTTAGAATGTCATCTAAAGGGAAAAATAAAGCATATCAGCCACTATCATAAATTAAGTTCTCGACTGATAAAATTACCCGTGGAGCTGATGGGTGTAAGGTCTCGGCTCGGATAAGTAAATTATGTATCATTCACTTGGTCAGGTCTAAAATGCTCCGTACAAATAAAAATGTCCGTCTCTGTGGTGTAGTGGTTAGCGTGATTAGCTTATACCCCCGGAGGCTCGGGTTCGATTCCCGGCTCTGCCACGAAGTTTGAAAAGTGGTACGAGAACTGGAACGGGGTCCATTCAGCCTCGGGAGGTCAACTGAGTAAAAGTGGGTTCGAATCCCACCTCAGCCATCCTGGAAGTGGTTTCCCGCGGTTTCCTACTTCTCCTCCAGGCAAATGCCGAGATGGTACCTAACTCAAGGCCACGGCAGCTTCCTTCCCTCTTCCTTGTCCATCCCTTCCAATCCTCCCATCCCCCACAAGGACCCCTGTTCAGATTAGCAGGCGAGGCCTCCTGGGTGAGGTACTGGTCCTCCTCAGCAATTGTATCCCCTGACCGAAGACCTCGTGCACGAGGACACTGCCCTTGAGGACGTACAGGTGGGATCCCTTGCTGAGTCCGCGGGAAAAACAAACCCTGCAGGGTTATCAGATTAAGAAGAAAGAAAGAAAGAAAGAAAGAAAGAAAGAAAGAAAGAAAGAAAGAAAGGTATTCAATTCTTTCCTTTAACTACCTTCGTCCACCAGGTTCGACGGTCCGGATTCTCAGGCTACCTGCAACAATCCATATTTGAAAACTGACATTCACTCCATTAAAAAAAAAAAAAAAACATGCGTGTCTACGTTTAACATGAACTAGCCTACGAGACGAGAAACTTTCCTATGAAAAGCAATGCCGGTTTTTCTGTTTCTCCCACTCTATTGTTGCACCCTTACACACAAAAAAGACCCATGATAAATAATGGTTACATTAGCAGCTAGGGCGCAAAGAACCCGAGCGAGCCGTGGTACTGCACAATATGGATGCCAGTTCCAAGGTGTGGTCGCTTTTTTCATTGTACTCCTAAATCTATTACGTCGTTGGAAGTGGTTGAGATTCCTTTAAATGTCATTTGAAAATTTGCAGAAAACCGTATCCAGTTTAAAAATAGTTACAGGAGTTGCAGGAGAAAGAATAAAATAAAAAATCTCAAAAAAAATCAGCTATAATATGCTGCTTGAAATTGTAGATATTCTATAAGGCACACACACACAAAAAAAAAAAAACAAATAAAACAACAGAGCAATAATTACCTTCAGAAAATGTAGCAGCATTTGTGAATGCCCCTGTCACTTCGTGCGATGTAGAACGGAGCTTTTCGTGCTACAAAGCTTTGCTGAGGGACAACAGACGAAGATTGATCATAGGAAGCATTCGTCACTTCCTATTTGTTAACCGCAATAGTGAAGAATTCACCGATGATGAGGCTGGCACTTCAAAATCCATGGAATAACGACGTAAGCTACAGATCATAATTTTATCTTATGGAAATGAAATCAAATTGATGATCCATACTTTGTTGCATATTTAGGTACTTTTTAGGGCATAAATGCTTAAATATTTATACAGTTTTTAGGGTATGAACTTGTGATCCCTACTGATTACTGGCATGATGCAGGGAAAAACATCCCAAGGGGCGAAGCTTTATCTGACCCTGTAATAATTAAGAGGGGGAATTCCTCAAGGCAGTATTACTGGACCTTTATGTTTTCTTATATACTGAACCCTTGAACTTACCATTCCATCGTTGGTCGGCCACGGCTGCTACAGTAGAACAATTTAGAACTCTTAAATCATGGGTCGTTGCGGGAATAAATTCGGTCACGATCTTAACCAAACGATGGGGTTCAGAAGAAAGCCTAACTACTTGAAATGAGGAGCAAAAATGTGCTTACTAACTTTTATTAAACTGAAATAGCACGATAACATAATTAATTTAATATGCATTCTTGCCAAAAAATATAAAAAAATTATAAATTATTGATTTTGAACGTTTCAAACACAGTCACATTACATAACGTCGATTTGTTTCTTACAATGCCGAAGATTTACTTCAGAGAAGCTATTATGTTAGTGGACAGCGAAACTGAAAAACTGAAAAGGGGAAGACCTGAAAACCGGGCACCTATTATTCCAAACGAGAACTGAGAGTTAATCCACACGATCCGTGGAAAATCTGACTTTCAACAAGTAGAACGTCTGATTTCCTCTCAATTAAGGTTATCCACCAGTCAAATACCCTTCACGGATACGGAACACCCGCCGAATGGACCCTTAATCGAACCAAACTGACTATCAGTTGCTTTGGATAGGTTGCGAAATATTATGGGGAAGCATGGTGTTCACTACAAGTTAACAGCATCGTTCACTATTGAAATAAAATTCCACCATGTATTTGTCATTCATGACACCCTTAAGTGATAAGATAATCCCGATGCTAACTGTGCATCACCCCAAACAGCTGTTCGGAAGGAACCAACAACAACAGGATCCGGGAGGATCTTACGTTAGATCGTTCTAAAGGAACAAAACTGCGAAATGCAGGAAACAATTACTAATCATGCATTTAGAAGAAATGCCAAACACTGAAGTTAATCAAAAAGTGAAAAGTCACTTGAAAATATTATTATTGAACCGATTTTCAGGTTAGAAATGGGTTTATTATGCCTAATAAAATTACCAGTCCACGCTAAAATTTACTACAATTTTAAGGAATTCTTTCCCTTGAAAACAATGCTACCAGTACAGATCTCTTTATTTACTGTCTGTCCCAACACACTACTTATAACGTGATTACTTACTTACTTACTTTAATTATGAATAAAAATGAAAGTATGACAAGATTGAAAATAAAATAAAATACCGGCTGACGAATCGAAACCGCATTCGCAACTCAAGTCTCACACTAATACACTGAGTGTCAATATGCACACTATCAAACGAGAACGGACGTTAAAACGAGAAAACAATAAAGTCCGTAAAAATAAATTAACATCTCGAAGTCATTAACGCTTAACACGCACGAAGAATTACAGTAAAAACATTTAATCTATGTCGAGCCGATATCCAACACTTGGACAGCCCTACTTGTCTGATAGCAGTCCCGTTATCTCAATGGAGAGCTCCGCATTGACCCTCGTCATAAAATCATATCGTATTGTAAATGCTACCTTTCCCCAGGCCGCTTCAAGAAACAAAACAAAGAAATATCTAAACTGAGGCTTGAGTGTGTACAGCTACCATCCCAGACCTATCGTCGGGCTCACTTGAAATCTGTACACCCTAACCCTAATCATTATGTACATGATGCCTTCCAAATTCTATCGTCGGGCGTGACCTAGGACGTCTCATCATCAGTGACTCTAAGAATAACACGTGACGTCCTAAATCTATCGTCGGGCGTCAAAGTGGGTCGTAATACGCCTCCCTTAATATATCAGGCGAACAGCAATTTCCAACAAACTCTGATATTCAACACTAAATTTGGTCAGACAAATACCACACGACGGAACCAACGTCTCTATTATCAAAGGAATGCAAGTCGAAATACAGTAAATATCTACCTCTCGAAAAATACAGTAAGTGTCTACCTCATTAATAATATGTGAACTCAAAAATAAATAGACGTGACGAACGATTCTCCACCTCGAACACAATCTCAGCCTGTGCACTGAAGTGTTAGGAAAGCAAACGAAAATTCCCAACACACGTTTACCCTTTTAGTGGATGCCTTCAAAATAATAATCATCACCACCGCATTCGAAATTCTCAGATCGCCTATCATCAATTCCAACCATCTTATCAATGACTTCTCCAGTGAACAAATTCAATATAACCCAACCGTGTGTCCAAAATGCTCGTTAATCCTTGAGGCCGCTCATTATCTTATCAAAAATCACTGGATGTTTACTACCCAGACTTTAACATTTTACTAGAGTCGTTTTCACTTGGAATCGTTCTATAAATTTTACAATGCTTCACATCATAGTCATCTCAAATTTGGATTGATTGCGGAAAACAATACAGCCTGCCTCACACAGCCTGTTCCATAAATACTTCCTCTACAAATTACAGCTTATCACAACACACTTTCTCATCGCTTTATTCCAGCGGTATCGCTTCTCTCTCATCTCCACGTACATATAAATCCATCGCTCTCAATCCCTTTTCCTTCAAGACTCTTTTTCATACTTCGATCCCCTGGTGAAAACGACAACCATTATTAAACACATCTCTTACTTTACTATTATTACAACTTTCGAACCTCGAGAGTCCAAGAGCACACATCGACCTTTCGCAACACTGGTATACACGATGTCTCAAAATTTTCTTCCCATTAATAACTGTGACTCTAACACATTTTATTGACATTATCTAAATATGCTTACGATCCTTGTAAATATAACTGGTTAAATGCAATTTAACAGAGAAGAATTTCCTTATCCCGCGGTAAACATTATTATTATTATTATTATTATTATTATTATTATTATTATTATTATTATTATTATTATTATTATTATTATTATTATTATTATTATTATTATCGACAAACATTTATGAATGGAACTGACACCTGAAATTACAATATTCGGCACGACCAATTTACACTTATAACGTTCACAAATCCGCACTTTGAATGATATCTCATCTCAACACAAAAATTTAAGCGTCGCATTTTACCGTTCTTGACATGAATTTTACACACTGAAATTTTCACACGCTGACCAAAATTTACAACGCCTCTCGCCTGATAATTACGAATATCAACCCGACAAGCATCTGGAAACGTTGGTTAGGACAGACGGTAACTAACTAACTACAACATAATATAAATTAGACAGACCTGCACAATGGTGACATTCTCAGTATTCTGGTTACATCATCACCAGCAACCTCGTAATTAGCCACTCATTTTCACAGATAACATTTTCATCTTCAACATATCACTCATCCAAACACTACCCTTCACACACACGATATTAAAATTACCATATAAACAATGCACTTTCTCTGTAACTTGCACCACGAACTTCCCTCGTCCTGCAGTCGACTACAACTGTCTGATGCTTTCTCAGAGTGGTTTCTCTCTCCGTTGTTTCAATAAGAACAGGTGTTCAACCGATAAAGGGAGCAGAACTCCTCTGCGTAGCTTCCCCCAGACCCTCTTCACTTACAAGAGTACATGAAATGATAAAATATAAAATCTGCTGTGTATACTTCGACCAGCCTACACCTTCCCAGTTCGTCTGCAAACGTTCACAAATCCCAATCACTTTCTCTTCTTAACCAAATATATGGACCTTAGCCACGAACATGTATTTAGTTATTGTCGGTCAATCTGGCGCGAATTTCTAATGACAACGGGCACAAGCTCCCGCGGTTCCAAGTTCCAGATCGACACTGAAAAATCTACGGTGGGGGGTTTCTTTTATAATTTCCGGAAGGACGCTATCCCCTCTATGAGGCTTGGTTGTGTAATTTGCCAATTTTGCTTCTAATAAACCGATTTTGATAAGACTTGTCCCAGGACTCCGGACAGACTTGCACTTATGTTAGGTGTTAATTTTATAATTTTCCTACACTCCCAACACGGGGAATAAATTGTTTCTGCCCGTGCGTTTCGCGCGTTTTCTTCTGCCCATGACCTTGGCACGTGTAGCTAGTTCGCTGGTCTCACGCTAACATGTACTTGGGCTTAACTGCACTTTAAAAATTTTTCCTGGTGTCACTAACTTCACAGAGGGTGTATGAATAATTTTGCTTATTTATTTCTTCATTTACTATATTGTCAAAATCCCTTGTTGTGCAGAATTCCATTAATTTAAAGAATGGTCGGGCACTCGAGTCCCACCGAGGTGTCCCGGCAATCCACGAGCTTGCCTTGAGGAAGAACCTTCCCACGCTACATCGGGGCTCGTAGGAGCGCAACAATGGCTGCCCTCAAACATACAATAGTTTCTGAATACCAAATAAATATTTGAGAAAAATAAAAATTTTTCTCACCGTAGAATTATGGGTTCAATACAGGCTTATTCACCTAACATGTTACACGCAAATAACTTCTAAACCATTAAAGATATCAGCATTCTGTTTTCATATTCGTAAAAGGTACGCAGGGTCTTGTAAAATAACGTGCTACTTAGTCTCATGGGGGTGATTAACAACCGATATATTGATACTAACTCCATATTTTTAAATGGAACGGCACAAATTTATACAGTTGATTTAAAAGTTCATCTGCGTACAAGTTCAACTATAAATATTTTCAAAATCGGATAAGTACTTTTTGAGATATAAATAAGAACATCATGCGCGGTTTTGCATGCCGCATCAGACGGCGTGAAGTTGGGCAAGGACATATTGAGGCGCAAGCTGCTTCAAGAGATAAGTAGTTCAGATAAAATGTCAAACTGAAACTAAATATATAAAACGATATGAGAGATAACTAACAGAAAAATTACACGTGTTTTCTGAAGACATACATTAGATGATACATACTTAATCTTATCTACCTTCATAGCTATCTTATAAGAACAGTAGTGTCCCTGAACTCCAAGTGCAGTCTCGGCGGAGATTTCCGTCAACGTTCTCCACGTGACACATGGCCCTGAGTCAAGAAATGTAGTTGTCATTCTGTGATCAAATTACGAGAGCCTATTACCATGACCCGTGTTGCCAACATGATGGTTTTTCCACTGAATCTAGTTCTAAATAAAATTCGTCAGTGGGTGAATTTTAACACATGCTGGGCAGTCGAAAATCTAGTCATGCATTTGCCAGTGGATATTTTCGTGGTTTTTAGTTAAAGTGTTATGCAATATAGAGTGTGTCTATAGTTCAAATGTAGGTTCGTGACGTTGACAGTCGTGATGCCAGCAAAAGGCTCTCCGGGGAAGACCTCACCTATATTATCGGCACCTTTTTTCTGGATATATTTGTGTACGGGGGTGAGGAGTAAGGATGCTGCCAAATGAATGAAAATGAAATCGGAATTGAATCGAGAATATGATCGATGAAGTTTCTAAACCGTTATTATCTTCAGCCAACAACTGTGTCACATACACACACACACATCATATACCATTATATAACATTTCTCGATGCTAATCTTGTTCCTAGCATGAATTCTATAGTTTGGCTTTGTTGTGTAAACAACAACAGTACTAGTACATAAAGTGTACGCCAGATGCCGTACAGCGATGCATAAGCGATTCATAGTTTGTGTTTCAAAGGTTGCCAGTACGAATCTCGAAGATTGCTGAGGTCGACCGATTCAGCACTCGGGTGTAAATATATTCAGAAAAAGTGTGCCGATAATAGACGGAGCTGAGATATAGGGGATTCACTTAGAAGTAAGGAAGCTAGGAACGCTTCAGTGCGTCTTTACACTGGGTCACATTTCATATCTTCATACATTGCAGTAATACACAAAAGATCTCGATAATATGGGGTCATGGTCAGGGTCAAGGAACGTTCGTTTTATGACCTCTTTCTGTGGTTCTATTGCGAGCTATAATATGCGGGGATTTTTTATGTATAGAAACATATTCTGTATCTCTATTAGAGTTATGAATATTCTACATGTGTCTGTTTTTCTCTGTAACAAAATATGAATATAATCCCCATATTGTACTGCCCAGATCTTCTCAAGTATAAAAAACCAGCTATTTTCTTTCGTATTATTATGCACAAACAATTAGTAACTTCAAAACAAAGAGTGATATTTTAATGAAAATTTCCACAAATGTTCCCCTAAATATTTACTAGTTCCATGTAAAACATCGTATGCATGAGACCAAAACTTTGAGGACAGGAATCATGCTCATGAAATACGCAGGTGTCCTTAAACTTTTGGTAGGACCTGTATCTGTTGGGAAAATGTGCCCTCTGTAAAATGGTATCACACCACGAACACCATTAATTTCTGGTGTAAAGTGATGAAATGCTGTGATAGAAATAACGCCAATGCATTTCAGGACCTGGCAACACTTGCATTGCTGCGCCTGGTATTGCCATGGTCAAATGCGGAATTGGAGAGAATTCTTAGCCAGTAAAGAATTATTAAACGTATAACCAAGAAATAGAATGAGACCAGAAATTATGAATTTGCTTTTATCGATTCGGGCAGGGCTGAGAAGAAAGAAACATTACCGCCATATGAGCTGCGGAACGAAGTATTTTCTTTTTTCTAAATCTACGGTATTTGTGTGAGCTACTGACACTGAACCATGTAGGCCTATTTCTTTAATTTTTTTTGGATCTTTATGATTTGTATTTTTTGAGTATTAATTGACTTGATGAACTGAACCTATACGTTTAAGACTAACACAAACTCCCAGCCCCCGCGTCGGAGAAATTAACCAGACGAATGTAAAATCCCCGACCCGGCCCGGAATCGAACCCGGAACCCCAGTGACCAAAAGCCAGCACGCTAACCATTTAGCTATAGAGCCTTACAAGTACTGTCACAAATAGAGACCGTGAAAACATATTATGACATCTGTTTCTACTCTTCTTTCTTCACCTGTGCCTTCTATCGAGGTGTCGCGAAAGGATGTCAGCGACTCCGGACTATTAGGTAAGTTCACCTTGAAATATATTTTTAATACTTATAACATTTGTGAGCTTGCATCCGGGAGATAGTGGGTTCGAACCCCACTGTCGGCAGCCCTGAAGATGGTTTTCCGTTATTTCCCATTTTCACACCAAGCAAAATGCTGGGGCTTTACCTTAATTAAGGCTACGGCCGCTTCCTTCCCACTCCTAGGCCTTTCCTATCTCATCGTCGCCATAAAACCTATCTTTGTCGGTGCGACTTAAAGCAAATTAAAGAAATCTAATATTTGACCTACAAGGTTATACTTAATTTTTCTTTTGATGTATTTTAGTAAATGAACAAAGCTTAAGGAGGAGGAGAGTGGGGGTGGGGCGTTCTTGGTGGCAAGTGCTTTCTGGTGGTTTCCAGCAGCATTTTAGTGGATAATCCTACTGCACTGTTAGCAACACTGAACATGAATCATTGTATTTTAGGTATCTTAGACTGCTTAACCGACTATGTTAAGACGTGCTTGGTTCGCCAAGAAGTGAAGGATTCCAATTCCCTCCTTGAAGGATCTTAAGTTTAGAAAAGTAATTTTGACTTCTGTAGTGGCATATGAGGCCCTTGCTTCCTTTATAAGAGAAATGAATGCAAGGCTATTTCTTGGATATATTGCGCTAAGAACTCTATCCTATTCAATGCAAAGGATAAGTAAATTTTTTGTCTACAATTTTTCCTTCTATTTCCATGTCATGTAGCGAGGTAGCACTGTTTGCTTATTCAGTTATTTCTTGTAAACTATTTCTAGTAACACTGAATCTGGAAGTAAGCAAGAAAGTATTTCCTAAAATGGGTGGAATTAATAAGTAGATTGATCCTCATATGAAGAGATAAACAAGTCAATGCTGTTGTTGTTCAATAACGGGGTCTCAAGCTATCTGTGATCATTACTTAGATTTATATATATGTTCAAACTTATATGTTCACTTAAACGTGTCTATAGATGATATTACGACCGCTGTTGCTGTTATGAAATATGCCTAAGTGCTCGATACCGTACTGCACCACCTCCCCTGTTCTTTTTTGAGTAGACTTTATTATAACCGACGCAGTGGAGACGCATAAGGCCCAAATACAGTCTTAATGGTGCTGAATATCGGACCCGACGGAAACTGACAGAGAAATGTCAGGAGCTGGATTCGTGCCTCTTAAAACCAAAGTCATGAAGGGAGGAGACTATCGTGTAAAATAACATCAAAACAGAGATACAAGAAAATGCAAAGGTTTACTATAATTATACAAGGGTTAAAACAAAACAAAGAAGTGGCCCTCATGAAGAAAAGAAACAAATTCTTAGACCCTCTTCAACATTGGTCAAGTCATTTCTCAAAACATTACCTTTCTCTCCGCTCAAACCCAATCTTTATCATCAATACAATATAGTATTTTGACTTGACTCTTTTTCTTCAAGCTTACGATATGTCAAACGTTGACCCAAAACGAGGCGTGAGTATATCTTTCTCTTCTTGAAATAACAGATATCATATCAATCCAAAGAAAATCAGCTCGATTTGTTCTGGGTGATTTCCGACAAAAGAGTACCGTTACAAAAATGTTGCAAATTTTGGGCTGGGAAGATTTGGGAGAAAGGAGACGAGCTGCTCAATTAAATGGTATGTTCCGAGCTGTCAGAGGAGAGATGGCGTGGGAGGACATCAGTAGACGAATAAGTTTGAGTGGTGTCTTTAAAAGTAGGAAAGATCACAATATGAAGATAAAGTTGGAATTCAAGAGGACAAATTGGGGCAAATATTCGTTTATAGGAAGGGGAGTTAGGGATTGGAATAACTTGCCAAGGGATATGTTCAATAATTTTCCAATTTCTTTGGGCTCATTTAAGAAAAGGCTAGGAGAACAACAGATAAGGAATCTGCCACCTGGGCGACTGCCCTAAATGCAGATCAGTAGTGATTGATTGATTGATTGATTGATTGATTGATTGATTGATTGATTGATTGATTGATTGATTGATTGATTGATTGATTGATTGATTGATTGATTGATCAAGGAATAACATTTTCTTTCCACGCGCAACGACAAAATGGCCCCTCTTTCTGTTTTTTACTACTATATCCACAGTAAAAGAGGAGTAGAAAAAGGTCATTGCTGGCTGAGTAGAAGGGTCTAAACAAGAAGTCATGCTTCGAAAGCACAGAACATGAAAATCTAAAACTACCATAATAAATGGGTTGCCATGGATACCTCCTAATAAAACAGGTAAAGAAATACCGGTAATGCACACAACGCATACAATAGAGAAAAAGAAATCAACGGCAAACCAAACCTGCAAGAAGAACAGAAGTCTTAAAGGCAGAAACATGGTTTCAAGAGCTGATATGTCCCGTTTCCAAGCTATACTCGCACACATACAGAGACCCATAATATCAAAATCATAACCCAAAGAGCATACCGGCAAGGCATATCCAAGCAGTCGTCGATCAGTTAAGTTCTTTGCCTAGTCCAGAAAATAAACCGATGCGCAAGGTTAACAGTAGGAAGCCTTTCTCTCCCAAACCAAACATGTCACATACGAGCAGTTATACGTCCTCGCTGCCAACAATTATTCATACCACACGAATTAGGATCTCATGTGAACATGAATTTTGCCCAGCAAACGATCGCAATTACAAATAAGACTTCCAGGCTCGAGCAAAGCATCGTAGGCCCATAATGCAAACGAAACAACAGTCTCCAACCACACGGATATCCAGTCATAACACACACACACACAACTCACAACAGGACGTATAAGCCCCTAACCCTCATCATTGCCGTGAAAGTGGAAAATACCAGAAACACACACACTAAATAAAGTTAAAACTAGGCTCGGGACACACAACGCCAATCATCATGCAAGTCAGGACACATCTTTTAGATATCCATGGCAAACACGTCAAAACAAAGGAAATAATGAAAAGATTCTGTTATCTGCCAAATGTCAAGTAGAACAGTGAGGACACCCTAGAGTGGCCTTAATTAGTTACCAGTGCCGGTGCGCTTTATTGCGCTCCTCAGCTGGTCTGTTTGGGAAACAAGTTTAAAAATAATAAATTTATAGTAGGTGGTAGTAATAAGTATAATAATAATAATAATAATAATAATAATAATAATAATAATAATAATAATAATAATAATAATAATAATAATAGAAGAAATTAAAATAGGTACCTGTATTATGTGGTTACTGGATTATGCTATGTGGTTTGAGCTTACTCTATCGTATCGTCCATCGACCAGTCCGATCCGATATGTGGTTGACCTGCGTAGTCACCCATCCAGGTACTGGCCACGCCCGATGTTGCATTCGAGTTTGAAGTGGGGCTGTTACGGGTATGGTGTTTACAATGACTGGTATTATATAAATAATAATTTATACACGGTTCAAAAAAATACGGGAACATGTTTTTTAACGTATGCTATGTTCCAGAAAATACCTCACACCCAGGTACATTACCAACTAAACCTTTATTCTTTACCGTTGAAGAATACAAAAGAACATCCCTGGATTCGCGTTCATTTTCAGAACACAAACAGAAATGTCCAAATAGGGGCGAAAACAAAGTGATAACAGCACCCCAGGGAGGATTTTTATCACAGTTGGAGAGCTTCAGTATGGCGTATGTCCTCCACGAGCATTTAGCATAGCTTGGCACCTACGTGACATGCTCCGTACAAGTCGACGGAGGTCACGTTGCGGTATGAGGTCCCATTCTTCAATGAGCGCTTGGAGAATCTGTGCTGGAACAGGACGTCCATAAACACTTCTGTCAAGCCTATCCAACACATGCTCGATGGGATTAAGGACGGAACAAACTGCTGGCCGTTCTATATCTTGAATGTCCAGTTCTCGCAAGACAGCTCTGGAGATGCGCGCTTCGTGAGCCCTGGCATTGTCATGGAAGAGTACGAATTCAGGGCCAACATCGTATGCAGCAACCAAAACATGCTGTAGCAGTATCTGCTCGTTGTACCCCGGAGCAGTAAGATTACCACGGACGACGACAAAATCCGCACCACCATGAATAATGATGCCACCCAACACCATCACAGAACCTTGTCTGAATCGGTCGCCTTCCTGGACAACATTTGGCATGTACTGCTATAAGGTGGTTCCATACACGTTGACGTCCATCACGCTATGTCAGGGGAAATATGGACTCGTCTGTGAAAAACACAGGTCTCCATTGGCGAAGTTGCCAGTTGATGTAGGAACGGGCAAACAAGCAGCTATCTTGGATTCAGGAGGTGAAATGGACTGTATCGTGATTGACCTGTCTAAAGCATTTGGTAGGGTGCATCACGGGAGACTATTGGCAAAAATGAGTGTAACTGGACTAGACAAAAGAGACTGAATGGGTTGCTATATTTCTAGAAAATAGGTCTCAGAGAATTAGCGTAGGCAAAGCTTTATGTGTCCCTGTAATAAATAAGAGGGGAATTCCTCAATGCAGTATTATTGGACCTTTATGTTTTCTTATATATATATAAATGATATGAGTAAAAGAGTGGAATCAGGGGTAAGGCTTTTTGCGGATGATATTATTCTTTATAGAGTAATAAATAAGTGACAAGAGTGTTGAGCAACTGCAACGTGACCTCGATAATGTTGTGAGATGGACAGCAGGCAATGGTATGTTGATAAACGGGGTTAAAAGTCAGATTGTGAGTTTCACAAATAGGAAAAGTCCTATCAGTTTTAATTATTGCGTTGATGGGGTGAAAGTTCCTTTTGGGGATCATCTAGGTGTTAATATCTAGGTGTTAATATAAGGAAAGATCTTCATTGGGGTAATCACATAAATGGGATTGTAAATAAAGGGTACAGATCTCTGCACATGGTTATGAGGGTGTTTAGGGGTTGTAGTAAGAATGTAAAGGATAGGGCATATATGTCTCTGGTAAGACCCCAACTAGAGTATGGTTCCAGTGTATGGGATCCTCACAAGGATCACCTGATTCAGGAATTGGAAAACATCCAAAGAAAAGCAGCTCGATTTGTTCTGAGTGATTTCTGACAAAAGAGTAGCGTTACAAAAATGTTGCAAAGTTTGGGCTCGGAAGAATTGGGAGGAAGAAGACAAGCTGATCGACTAAGTGATGTGTTCCGAGCTGTCATTGGAGAGATGGCGTGGAATGACATTAGTAGACGAACAAGTTTGTGTGGCGTCTTAAAAAGTAGGAAAGATCACAATATGAAGATAAAGTTGGAATTAAAGTGAACAAATTGGGCAAATATTCATTTACAGGAAGGGGAGCTAGGGATTGGAAGAACTTACCAAGGGAGATGTTCAATAAATTTCCTATTTCTTTGAAGTCATTTAAGAAAGGGCTAGGAAAATTACAGATAGGAAATCTGCCACCTGGGCGACTGCCCTAAATGCAGATCAGCATTGATTGATTGATTGATTGATTGATTGGCGAGCTGCGCGATATGTCTCCGTTGAACGGGGCACTCGAACAGGACATCTGGGTCGTATGGACACTTCTCTTAACCTGTTCCGTACTGTCTGGTCAGACACCGTGACTCCAGTGACCCTCCTGCGGTCTTATCGCAGTTTTCTGGCAGTTGCTGAACGACGCCACAACGCACATATGGTCAGATATCGGTCATCCTATGGGGTTGTCATGCGTCCACGACCTTGTCCAACCCTCCTTGCGAACAGGCCTGTCTCAGTGTAGCGATTCAACAAGCGTTGAATAATTGATGAAGAGACATGGAGATCCACAGCAACACGACGAAAATCAAAGTGGATCAAAGTGACGGCCCTTGCGACTTGAACCTCGTTAGGATGTCTCATGGGATGTGCTGGTTTACGTACAACGTGCTCAAATGTTCGCAGTAGGCTGTGTACCTCACAACGACACACGGAAACAGCGCTATTCACTTTGTTTTGAAGGGTCATCCGACAGTTTAATGCATGGCTACGCCTACAGATGGAGTATAACTTCGATTTGACATACCTTGAGTAACTAACTTCTCAAGGTATGCTGTACGATCATTGGAATCCCATCTACCAAATTAACGTTCACATACCAGACGTTACAAAACATGTTCCCCTATTTTTTGGAACTGTGTATGTGTAATATTAGTGTGCAGATGATTGGATTTTGAAAAACAGCATTTATAATACGCATTTGGAAGTGCATCTGCCACGGCTACTACGTAACGTTCTGTTGCTTCAAGGTTATGTGCGGTTTTTTCTTTGAAGGCTCTTATTAGTTAAAGAGTCTGCGTTGGGTTGTTTACCGTAAAGGAGCAAATGAGTTTTAAAGCTTGGTAGTAGGAATTTAATTAATGGCCTTGGTACTTGGCTGGGCCTCAATTGACATGAAGAGATAAATCATTGAACACTCCCGAAATGAACGTGAGTCCCGTAGGATATATTTAAAACGGCTGAAACACCGCCTACATGAGAGGAAAGCCATATCTATCCCTTCCTCTCCATCTCAAGATATAACTCAGAATATGTTCTAAAAAGTAAAGGTAAAATTCTACTTAGGGCAAGGAGGAAATGCTTCCGACGACAGATCTCGCACGAGGCGCTACCTGCTCGCATTGGGTCAAATTAAAATCACTAGTCTTTCAATTGAACGACAAGCAGCCGTTATTGGCTGACACACAGCTGACCGTAAATGATGCAAAATCGGGCTGAATTTACAAGATATTCACGGGGACGACAGGCGTGGTTCAGTACTGATCAGTGCTACGAGATACCCACAGAGTGGATACAACGAGGGAGTTTATGGCTTCGAATACGGAGTAGTTATTGAATGCAAATCAGCAAGCAAACATCCAGGGCCATTTACAACCAGCTCAAGTTGTCCAAGTTGATTGTCAGGGATCTGACTGTTAAGTCGAAAGAAGGAGACACAAAGCAACAAAACCACGGTCAGTTAGATCACCATGTGTTGACCCACATGGACCATCGGGCATAGAAGAAGGTATTACGGGAAAAATCACATTATGAGGTATGATGCCTTTACCCGTGGATTCTGCTGAACCAATAATTGTGGAGTTAGCACTACAACTGATACGATTACTTGGGTTAAAGATTCAAGTATTCCCTTATAAACGGCACATTTTGCCAGTGAACGCTAAGCACCGCTACAGGTGCTGGTTTTTCACGACTGGAGATGAACAATATAGAGTGATGAATTACAATAGCATGTGACAGATTGAAACGTTTGGGTGTGGGATGAAAAATAAGTTAATGACAGTACAGTGCCCACCAATAAATTGAATAGGATATGATTACTGTTACTAAGATCACAAAACTGCGACTAACTCAGTCCCTTATAATCTCCATTGCTACTTACGCAGCTGAGACCTGGACATTCAGACATACAGATACGGAGTAATAGGAAATTGGAGAGCATTGAGATGTGGGTTTACCGACGTATTCTTCGAACTTCTTGGACTGAACACCGAACTAATGCATCCGTGCTGGAAGAGCTAGGCATCCAGACTAGGCTTCTCGAGCGAATCAGCCAGGCTTACCTCCGGTACTTCGGACACATCGCCAGAAGAACAGACACTCTGGAGAAGCTTGTGGTGGAGGGAAAGGTTAATGGTAAGAGATCGCGAGGAAGATATTCAATCAGATGGGTGGACCAGCTACAGCCTTTGGTAGAGAAATCTTTCCGCGAGGCGATAGACAGCCAAACTTGAAGAAAGAAAATCAGGACTGTGAAATCATGAATGCTACCATGCCCTGTCAGGGGTAGAGGATTGAGGAGGAGGAGGAGGAGGAGATGATGATGTATCTCATAGGACTGCGGGGAGGATGGTTCAGTACCTGCCACCGGAAGCATTGTAACAATTCACGCATGCTCTTGGCTACATTTGGTCTGGTGTCATCGTGCATTAACACGACACTTATTGAGAGAAGTTCTAGTCGTGTTATGAGAAATTCTACCCGAAAACGCTCCGGTGTGTCGTGCCACAGTACTTGACAACATTCACTGTTGCTCCCCTGGTGACGAAATCTAGTGCCAGGACAATGCTCGATACAACCACGAACTTGTACCTAGTGACTTCCATCTCTTCGGACAGTTTAATAAGTATCTGGGTAGTAAGCTATTCAGGGACGATACGGCCGTTCATAAAGCTGTCATGCCGTGTGGTTTCAGGAACTGGATATAGTTTAGTTTCATGCCGGCATCGAAGTCTTAGAAAAAATGCTTGGACAAGAATCCTGATTATGTTATACCGATGCTTATCAGTGCCCTATTATTGTTTACCCTTATATCAGCCTGTAAAGTACAGTTTCTACGTGTGAGCCTTTTGTTACCTTACTTTCTAAAGTGCCTATGTAGATGACTGTGAATATCGGTTATGTTATCTCCAGATTTATCTCCATCAACCTTGATGCACCGTCGAAAGACATTCATTATGCACGTCAGTGAGAGGATGCTCATGACAATGATGGTTATCTCCATACTCTTTGCGCGATTTTGTCCTTCTTATGTGAAAAGACGTACCGCTACGCAGTCTAGTGCATTCTGGATTTTACCGGGTCTTCACAAAAGATCTTGCTGTCGAATATCTAGATTAGATGTTCTTATTCTGGTGGTTGCATGAGTAAAGAATGGGAATCACAGCTAAGTCTTTTTGCGGAGAGTGCTATACTGTGTAGAGTAATATGTAAGTTACAGGATTGTGAGTGACTACAAAAGGACTTCGATAATGTTGTGAGATGGACAACAGACAATGGTATGATGTTAACGGGATGGAAAGTCAGGTTATATTTTCAGCAAGAGGAAAGGTCCCCTCAGCTTTAATTGCTATGTTGATGGGTCGGAACTTTTTGAATATAATATGTATCGCGTGATAGACATTTTATAAATAAAATATCTCTCAAGAATGGGTTTGAAATGCTACTGTACACATTGTATTTCTTGATACTAAACAGATTTATGCAACTTTAAGAGAAAGACAATTTTTCCTAGGTTTCTGATATGGGAAATAACATCCATATAAGGAGATCGATGCCAATTTCTTGGGTGGACGTTAAATCTATTTTTGTCCAATGCTGAATTATAGGAGCATCGGTGTTCGAAAGAGGGCCTATTCGTCATCACCAGGGTGACAAGTATCCACGTGTCATGAGATTCAAGTAAGTTTTTACCACTCGGGTAGAAGACGTGCGTGGCTGGGGGTCTAGTAGCGTGCGATTTGCCTCACGACTTTCGGCCGCCTTGAATTTGAGACGCTCCCGATAAAACTTTTAACACTTGGTACTGACGATTTTGGACATTTTGAATTTTGACAGGGTGCTCTATCCTCTTGAATGCACTTCGATGATTTGAAAGCCATTTATTTCCCATTTGACGGGACTTTTCGGAAGAAGCGTTTTTCTCATTTCTTCACATCATATTTTTCCCAAGTGTACTCTATTTTCGCAGTATATTTTTTTTTATTTTTTTTTATTTTTTTGCTAGTTGCTTTACGTCGCACCGACACAGATAGGTCTTATGGCGACGATGGGACAGGAAAGGGCTAGGAGTGGGAAGGAAGCGGCCGTGGCCTTAATTAAGGTACAGCCCCAGCATTTGCCTGGTGTGAAAATGGGAAACCACGGAAAACCATCTTCAGGGCTGCCGACAGTGGGGTTCGAACCTACTATCTCCCGAATACTGGATACCGGCAGTATATTTTAAGAAATTTCTGAGACTAATCAAGAGTCTCCCGACACCACTTACTACTATGCTAGAAAGAGATACAGGTTTCCAACTCTTCATTTCAAAATATAGTCAACCTGCAATCACACTGTGAAAGCCACTACAAGACGTAAGAAAGCTGTCAAGCGACTGCTGTATTAAAACAACCTACGGAAATGAACGCTGGCAAATGTCACAAAAATTAACCATCATTAAACAATGACTATTTTTCGTGTTTTATATCCCCTTACTTTAACCTCATAAGAGACGTATTCTTTAGAAAGATTTCCTTAGTCGATACTTATGACGAGAGCTTGTACCCATATGCTCTGAAGGTGATTCAAATATGTGTGTAATTCTTTATTAAAACGTAGAAAATATGAACAAGGCCTTTTTATTTGCTATGTGCTTTACGTCGCACCGACACAGATAGGACTTATGGCGACGATGGGATAGGGAAGGCCTAGGAGTGGGAAGGAAGCGTCCGTGGCCTTAATTAAGGTACAGCTTCCGCATTTCCTTGGTGTGAAAATGGGAAACCACGGAAAACCATCTGCAGGGCTGCCGACAGTGGGATTCGAACCCCGGATGCAAGCTCACAGATGCGCGACTCTAACCGCACGGCCAACTCGCCAGGTGCCAGGCCTTAAAATAGCTCAATTTTATTCTAAAATCTATTACGTGCACATTGACAGCAGCATTACAGCAGACAACTAGAAGTATTTGAATGTTTTCTGGAATCAATGTGTAAAATCAGTCATATTTTTTTTTGTTTTTAGACCGACGTGAATGGACATCATTTATACGCTGGTGCAAAAAGCTCGGAACATTCATCTGGCACAAAATACCATGACGCTGTTGAAGTACTGACTAATTGGGTAGAACGTCTTCAAGCCCGGGGTCGAGTTTAACCGTTTTCATAACTTGCATTTACTCTTCTCTCCCCTTTTGCGCATAGTAGATGCCGGGCTGAGTGGCTCAGACGGTTAAGGCGCTGGCCTTCTAACCCCAACTTGGCAGGTTCAATCCTGGCTTAGTCCGATGGTATTTGAAGGTGCTCAAATACGACAGCCTCGTGTCGGTAGATTTACTGGCACGTAAAAAGAAGTCCTGCGGGACTAAATTCCGGCATCTCGGTGTCTCCGAAGACCTTAAAAGTAGTTAGTGGGACGTAAAGCAAATAACATAATATGCGCATAGTGGAATCCAACGAACAAACTACTTTCTAAACAAATTCAAGTGGTCCATGATTTTCGCCTTACAAGTCTGACTGTGAAGTGGTGGATGAAATTAAGGAAAGTCCCCCCTTTCCCTTTCACCAAGTTATCTGTTTGTATTTCAAGTGGTAGGAGAAGAAAGTACTATTAATATTCAAGAGTTTGAAATGGATTGTTTTTCAAGCTGGTGGTGTAGGTTCAAAACAAAGGGAAAGGCGATTTTTGTCTGAAATTATTGCAAATTTGTATACTGAAAAATGCTGTAAGTTCAGAATTTTCAGTAATGCCAGTAACCATCAAGATATGCATTTTTGTATGTGCATTTGAGTTTTAAAGAAATCCAGGCTCCCTTACGACCACATATGAAGGTTTATGTCGAATTTCACTCTCAACAATTCGATGATACCTGAGATAAGTTGATGAGTGTGCAACTGAGTGATATCTTCCATTTCTATGTATACATTTCGAATGTCCTTCGTTAAGAAACTTGCTCGACTCAAGACTTCTTTCGTATAAACACAGCAAGGATATCTCCGTACAGACAAGCAAGGCTCCTGAAAAAAATCGAAAGTAAAGGCTTCCACTATCTACAACCCCAGACCAGGGCCTCTCAAACGCCCAAAATCTCACGCGTGCAAATCGAGGAGCAGAGACTCCGTGCACAGTACATCGGTCCGACTCGGCTCAACTCGGCTTGACTCGGATGATGTAGTGTGCTGAGAGCGACGAAGCGTTCGGTGATAGACGGCTTGTTTATCAGTGAAATAGATAAGCGCAAGACAACAACATAATAATCGAGCAACCTGTTTCGAAGAAAGCAAAGACTTCCGAAAGTCCATTTCAATCGAACTGGGAACTTTCGTACATTTTTGTCAGTCGTGACGATAAAATCAAATGCTTAATCCGTGGAACAATAATTATGTGATAAGTTAATCAATAAGATCTATTTTCCAATAGAAAGGCTTTGCTCAAATTCTACGAGAATTTGTCGAATGAAGATTTTCCTAATCTGCATCGAGAAGCAGCTAAGATTATTTCCATGTTTGCTTCCACATGCATATGTGAAAGGTATTTTTTCCTGTTTTGACTTGTACGAAAGCTAGATTGCGTGCGAGTAGGCCTATTTCTGATTTAATGTAAAGAAGGCTCTCAGAATTGCTGTCAGCCGGTCCCTTGTTCCAGGCATAACTGGTATCATTGCAGCGATAAAGGTAAAGAAGAGCTAGAGAAGATAAATTGTCTACTCAAACCAACTTGAAAGAGTGCCTCAACACCGGTAACATTGTCCCATACAACAGTGCCATCGCTCATCGCACATAAACATTTCGCAGTGAGGGGAGAATCAGCGGGGAAGGTGGAGAAGACGCAGACAGGCAGAACGTGTGTGGCAGGTGTAATGGAAGTGGAGTGGGGTTTTGCACTCTGGTCAACCTAGTGAAGTCGTCTCCTGCACCTTGCACCGTCCAGTGCACGGGCGCATGCACTCTGAGAGGCCCTGCCCTAGACTATCATTGCTTGCCAACAATATTTAGCCTATTCTCGTGTAGTGAACACCTGAGATATGTGCCTGGCGGCAAGTTGAGAGTCCTGTTTAAAAAATCGTCTTCCTGATAGGGAACGTAAAAAAGTCCTTTGGGACAAAATTTCAACATCTTGGTGTCTCTGAAATATCGTAAAGTAATTAATGGGACGTGAATCTATTATTATTATTATTATTATTATTATTATTATTATTATTATTATTATTATTATTATTATTATTATTATTATTAAATAAAAGCTTAAGACAGGAGATAATGGAATTGCCTACGGGATAAAGGACTGCCAGAGAAGTACAAGAGGGTAGTCCAAGGTATGTACACTAACAGCAGTGCATATATAAGGTGCGGGACTGGAGGAACAAGAAGTTTCAGAGTTGAAGTTGGACTCCATCATGGCTCAGCACTTAATCCACTACTTTTCTTCATCCATATGGTCTCAATGTCTGAAGGGATCAGATCAAACGCCCCTTGGTCCATACTGTATGCTGATGATATTGTGTTCTGTGTTGAATCATGTGGATAATGACGTTTCATTTAAAAATGGAGTTCTGTACTGGAGATGAGAGGCATGAAAGAGAGTAGGACAGAACCTGAATAGCCTAATGCCATATGGAGGAATTGGACTGGTACATCTCCGAGGTAAATGCGTGCCATTGATAGAAACCTTTACATATCTGGGTTCAGTTTTACAGAATGAGAGTTATATGGGAGTTGGGAGTCCAACCTGTGTGGTATAAATGGAGAGTTCTAAGTAAGAAGAGGATACCATCAAGCCTCAAGGGGTTTATTTTTAAGGGTATGATTCGTCCTGTCTTAACGTATGGGTTGGAAACAGCGGCATTGGCAAAAGGCTCTGGAAGTTTTCTTTCTTCAGTTTACTTTACGTCGCACCGATGCAGATAGGTCTTATGGCAACGATGGGATTAGAAAGGGCAAGGAGTGGGAAGGAAGCGACCGAGACCTTTCTTAAGGTACAGCAGCAACATTTGCCTGGCGTGAAAATGGCAAACCACGGTAACTCTTCCTCAGGGCTGCCGACCCACCATCTCCCTAATGTAAGCTGATAGGCACATGACCCAAACCGTGCGACCACTTGCTCGGTCCCCCTGAAGTAAGCTGGAGGTGACAGACATGAAAATTCTGCGATGGGCTTGCGGCGTATCAAGGAAGGATACAATCAGAAAGGAAACCATACGGGACCAGCATCGAACATACGATCCAGGAGTCAAAAACTAAAATGGTTCTGCGACATCACGAGGAGAGGAGATATACGTGATTTTGCCTTTTCCCGTGAACACAAGAATAGATATGAAGATGGAAGGAGTCTGTCATCTCGGTTCTCAAAGAACTGGGGTTGGAGAAGGAACTATTGATCAATAGGAGTGAATGGACGAGACTGATCCGAAACTGCGAATCCGCGTGTCAGAGGGACTATTCATGCTAGAGAAGAAGAAAAAGAAGAAGAAGTAGGAGGAGCGTGAGATAAAACTGATATTCTTTTATTGGTTTCATTTGACATCATAATTAGCTCTTTCTTTATATGTAATCGTTAAACAAAGTAATAAGAAAGAATATGGAGCATTGCCCGATATCGCTGTATTAGCGAAACTCACCTTGAACAGCTCCATTACCTATGCCGAAAAACGTACTGTGTGCCATCGTTACTATTTCTTTCCTCTTGGCAGGATCTGCAAAAGAGGGGAATGAAAACTTTGTAGTCAGCTTGTATCTCCAAAAAAGTAAATTTTAGGGGAAGGACAAAAATAATATTGATAGAACGTACGTTTTCAACATAAATTAGGAAATAAATATTAATAAAGGCCATGTTAATGCACGTAGTGACTACAATTATATATATATATATTTCTAATTGCTTTACGTCGCACCGACACAGATAGGTCTTATTGCGACGATGGGACGGGAAAGGGCTGGGAGTGGGAAGGAAGCGGCCGTGGCCTTAATTAAGGTGCAGCCCCAGCATTTGCCTGGTGTGAAAATGGGAAACCACGGACAACCATCTTCAGGGCTGCCGACAGTGAGGTTCGAACCCACTATCTCCCGAATACTGGATACTGGCCGCACTTAAGCGACCGCAGCTATTGAGCTCGGTACTACTATTATAAATGAACGTTGAATATGATAATAGGAAATCAATATAGGCTACGAGGTATCTGTATTATCTGTACATATTTAAGGTTTTATACGAGGTTTTATGACTAACTTCACGTCGAAGTCATGAATTTACGGGGTTGTGTATTAACAGAAATACGAGCTTTGCAATATCAGTTTTCATTGCTGTTAGTGCGAAAATCTATATTTATTGCATGTTCCATAGCCATTTGTGGACCAATAGTTATCGATGGTCGCTGCAGTTACCAGGTTTGTAGTAACTGCGACGACATAATTAGTTACAGTCAAGTGTCTTCAAATTACTAAAAGCGAATCATACTTATTACTACTTTTCATAAAAAATATGTGTACAGGAAAAGGAATATCTTTAGTATCATAATCTTCCCTGATGGGCAACGATGGGATAAGAAAGGGAAAGGAATGGGAAGGAAGCGACTCTGACATTACTTAAGGTACAGTTCCAGCATTTGCCTGGTGTGGAAATGGGAAACCACGGAAAACCGTCCTCAGGGCTGACGACTCACCATCTCTTTAATAGAAGCTGATAGGTACGTCACCCAAACCGTGGCTCTGTTCATTTTCAATTCACGTTTCCGTACACATATCACTGTCCAAAAGTTCGTACATGTAGTACACCAAACGCGAATCCGAATCCATTTTAAATATTCACATTTCATTTACATTTCAACAAGATGAATATTGTGAGCATGAGACTGAGAGTGCAGGGGCCTGCCGGGAGGCGACAGACGGCAGAGCGGCTACAGTATGGGCGTGTCCAGTGGCGAACAGAACAATCGTATTGGCGCATTGTTGAGGCACGCGATAATGTTGACGGAGCTCATTCTGAGATGCAGGAAGCTGCTTAACTGTGGAGACGAGGCCGATGTGATCTGAAAGTGGCAACCGCGATATCCACTATCGAAAAAAAGCGAGATCGAATCATTCACCATTTAGCCAGGTATCGATCCTTGTACCACTCGCATGCTAATCACTCGCTCTGTCATCTGCGGTACATCCCCCGCTGATATTCGCGTTATGTCTCACTCGATAATAAGCCACAATTAATGGCGAGGACAGTGAAAATGGTAATTGGAGATGCCAGGTATACATCGTTATTTACTTGAAGGACAAACAATTGAAGTAATTTGAACAATTCTCCCTGCAATTACACTTATTTTCATTGCTCTACCATCACTTCGACTTCTCTATCTCCTTGATGAATCAATAGACCCTCTTATTACAGTAAAAACTGTAGGTCATCAGTGAGCAGTCTACCACTTGAGCTTCTTTATTTGCTGGCATTTCCATTACATCTGTCTCTCCCCCCTCTCTTCTTCTTGTTCTTCTTCTTTACCTGTTTACCCTCCAGGGTCGGTTTTTCCCTCGGATTCACCGAGGGATCCCAGCTCTACCGCCTAAAGGGCAGTGTCCTGGAGCTTCAGACTCTGGGTCGGGGAATACAACTGGGAGGATGACCAGTATCTCGCCCCGGGGGCCTCACCTGTTATGCTGAACAGGGTCCTTGCGGGGGATGGGAACATTGGAAGGGATAGACACGGAAGAGAGAAGGAAGCGGCCGTGGCCTTAAGTTAGGTACCATCTCGGTATTTGCCTGGAGGAGAAGTGGGAACCACGGAAAACTACTTCGAGGATGGCTGAGGTGGGAATCGAACCCACCTCTACTCAGCTGACCTCCCGCGGCTGAGAGGACTCCGTTCCAGCCCTCGTACCACTTTTCAAATTGCGTGGCAGAGCCGGGAATCGAACCCGGGCCTCCGGGGATGGCAGCTAATCACACTAACCATTACATCACAGAGGCGGACTTCCCCCTCCCTCTCCCTCTCCCTCTCTCTCTCTCTCTCTCTCTGTATATATGCACACACAATACGTAGAGAGCACATGCAGTGAAAATGATTGGAGATGCCAGGCATCGATCCTGGTACCTCCAGCATGCTAAGCGAGCGCTGTGCTATCTGAGCTACATTCGCTGCTGACTTTCATTTTACGCCTCTATGTACATGCAGAATACACTGGGAGCTACTGCAGCGAAAGTACCAATTGCAAATGCCAGGTGAGGATCCCGGTACCTCTCACATGCTAAGCGTGTGTTCATCTTCCTGAACTATCCCCTGCTGGAGTTCGCCGTATTTCTCTCTTCACCGTATCCAACACGTGGCGAACACCTGCAATGGAAACAGTAGCTAGAGATGCCATACCGAGCTCGATAGCTGCAGTCGCTTAAGTCCTGCCAGTATCCAGTATTCGGGAGATAGTAGGTAAGAAACCCCACTGTCGGCAGCCTTGAAGATGGTTTCCCGTGGTTTCCCATTTTCACACCAGGCAAATGCTGGGGCTGTACCTGAATTAAGGCCACGGCCGCTTCCTTCCCATTCCTAGACCTTCCCTGTCCCATCGTCGCCATAAAACCTATCTGTGTCGGTGCGACGTAAAGCAACTAGAAATAAAAGAGATGCCATACATCGATCCTAATACCTCTCGCATGCTCAACAAGCGCTACAGCACCTGGGCTATATCTCGTGTTGAAATTAACGTTGCGAGTCCGGACGAGTGATTGAGGAGCGACTGAGCGGGAGGTGAGACAGTCTACGCGAAGTTCTGAGTGATGTGTGAGTCAATTTCGAGTCGATTTCGGCGTTCTGTTTTACTCTGTCAGATAACAGAGAAACACAATTTGTGGTACATCATACGAATTATGAAGACAATTAATTACAACCGAAAAGGAAGACTGGAATTTCAGAAAAGGCATATAATACGTGTCCTGGCAGCAAAGAAGTGCTATAAGAGGAAAACTGCAGGATGAGATGCAAGGCAACCCAGAGGATCTATTACACCACCCAGACGGCCTCACCTGCTATACTGAACAGGGGGGTCTTGTAGGGGGTTGGGAAGATTGGAAGGGATAGACAAGGAAGAGGAAGGATGCGGCCGTTGCCTTAGGTACCACCCCGGTATTTGCCTGGAGGAGAAGTGGGAAACCACGGAAAACCACTTCGAGGATGTCTGAGGCGGGAATCAAAACGCCTCTACTCAGTTGACCTCCAGAGGCCGAGTAGACCCCGTTCCAGCCCTTATACCACATTTCAAATTTCGTGGGAGAGTTGGAAACCGAATCCGGGCTTCCGGGATTGGCACCTAATCACAATAACCACTACACCACTGAGCCGGATCAGAAACTAATTAACTTACAATATTTTCATATTCTACCACCCCCTACCTTGCTACCATAACACATCAACACTATACACGACACTTACGCGCGGATACTTACCTCACTTACCTCTCTTCATAAACTGCCGTGGATGGACTGGAACCAATTAAAACAGTTCGGAGCTGGACCCATGCGTAGGCAAAAGGAGAGCGAAAGGACAGAAAAGCAAGAACCCGTAACCCCCATGAATAAAAGAATGGATCAATAGAAAATGGGGTTTATTAAAAACACACACAATATTGAAAGCAAAAATGGGAAGCTGCAGAAAAATAGAACATCAAGTAGTATCCCGTTCAATGACATAGTAAGTTTTGTGTTACACGGCGACAGTACACACGATCGCACTATTCACTTCCGTATGAGCATATAAACATACAAACTCGTATCGGAAAAATAATGTGAGGTGGAACACGTTATCGAAGGAATCAGAAAATGGAACCACGACAGGGATAATGCAGTCGTACTAATGCGGACCGCGCACATATCAACAGTTAGCATCCGTGCTCCAAACGAGCGTCCACTCGATGCTAGCGCGTCACAACAACATTGCCAAAGCACAGCCTCCCAAAGGAGCAGAAGCAAAAGAACAAGATGTGGCCACAGTTACAAAAACAAAAACAAAAACTAATCGCCGACGTTGGAGCAAATAACGGCCTAGAAATATAAAATAGCACACCACACATGGCCCGAACCGGCCAACTAAAACGAAAAATAAATGAAAAAGAAAGAAAAATTAAAATTAAAATTACGAGATACGGAGAGTACTATAAACCCTACACAGGCAGACAGCACAGGCACGCACACACAAGAAGAGAGACCCAATATAAGATCGACCGAGACCAGACCGATATGTCAAGGCGCGACGTATACAATATTGCACAGGATATGGACTCACAAGTATGGTTCAAACACTACAGATACAATGCTGGACCGCCGCAAAAATAGGCAAGGCTGATCCAAATATAATCGTAGCAATCACAACATTCGTCGACCTGCTACCCGGGACATCCAAATTGCCTCACGTGGACAAACATGGATTAAACCCCGTAGCGTCAAATCGATATATATACGAGTAAAATAATAGTTTTATCTGTACATTGCTCAGAATTTGAAAAGGATGGTATTTCTGTATCAGTCGTGTATACAGTAACAAGAAAATGCATTTTTCACTTTTCCGTAATGTCTGTCTGTCTGTCTGTCTGTCTGTCTGTCACGCTCATAAAAATGGTAGTTTAAGGGAAGGCCTAAAATTTAATTTTCAGATATTTACGTTATTAGTAGTCCTATCTTAATAAAAATTGGTATGAAAAGTCGGAGAATAAGTCGCTATAACCCAGGCTATGAATAATTGCATTTACGCTGAGTGAAATGGTAGTTTAAGGGAAGGCCTAAAATTTAATTCTTAAACATTTACATCAATAGTGGTCCTATACCATTGAAAACTGGTACACAAAGTCGGAGAATGAGCCACTATAATATAGGCTATACATTATTTTATTCCGCTGAATGAAATGGTAGATTAGGGGAAGGCCTAAAATTTAATTCTCAAATATTTATATTATTAGTAATCCTATCGATAAATACAACATAACCAAAGTTTTATAGAATTAAAATTCCGACCATTTATCTCTTATACATTTTTACCGTACCGGCCATGATAACACAGATGTTCATTAATTTTTATTTTTGTTGCTAAGTCCATAACGACGCCGAGCCACGAGAAAATGGGTTGACAGAATTTAATGAAAATCAGTATAGAGAGTCTGGGAATAAGAAACTACAGTCTAAGCTATAAATAATTTTAATCACCCTGGATGAAATTGTAGTTTAGGGAAAGGCGCCTAAATTTTAATTTTTAAATACCTATGTTTTTGGTCCTATCGAAAAGTGCTAGATAACAAAAGTTACAGAGAATACAATTTCCAATCATTTATGTTTTATTCAGTTTTACTATACCGACTATGGTGAGTGGTATTTCAGAGTCGGAAGAAAACTAAATGTGAAGGCCTAAAATATCGAAGGCGAATAACATTGATCAACAGTAACATTACATTGACCATTGTTTGTTGTGATGTTATTTGTCGCTTGTGCTGCCTCTCAACTCCGATAGATGGGATTACTGCTGCGTACCGAGTACAAAAGCCTGACTGAATATTGGCGGGAAATAGCCGGGGAGTTAGAAAACTTTCTTCTTTAGCATGCCATTCCTCTGGTTCATACATTTTCTGATACAGCTGGTACGTAACACACTGTTTCTTCATAGTGCGGTATTCCAGTTATTCGATCCCTACTCTGACGCGCTGTTTTGAATGAGCAGTGTGCATACTTAAGGCAGAGGCTGATTTAGTAGTAGTAGTAGTAGTAGTAGTAGTAGTAGTATGACCAGGTCTAGAAGAACAATTTAGAATTATTCCAAATTATAGCACCACAATTCACTTAACTCAAAATTCAACCCTGAAAAGAGCCGTTTCTTAAGAAAAGCTTCTTCTTCTTCTTCTTCACTTTTACAGGCAGTTTCCCGCTGGCTCCGCCCGCAATGTAAAAAGTATGGTGTTGTTCGTTACTATCCTCACGGATGTATTTGCAAAGTTTCGAGTTAATTAAATAAAGCACATGATCTTCTGTGGTAATAGAATGTAATATTATGTCAACAAAACGCTTGAAAGTACATCACACAAAGGAATTGAATTAAATATTCCTTGGAACAAAACTACGCGCCGAACTGTTAAAAAGTTCTTCAAAGATCTTCATCATAGAGACAAATGTACTCATACCTTTTCTCAGAATCTACCAATTTAAGTAGTTATTATCTCAAAAGAAAGCGCTTGTTCCACTGAGTGTTTTTAGACCAAAATAAACTGCGTATATCAATTAGAACGAAAGATATGCTTGCTTCAATGAGAAAAAATGTTGAAGAAATGAGACGTCAAATTTAATGTGCACTCATAACTTTCGCCAAAGGCAAAAGAAATAAAGTATCGATTAGGTGGCCTTTTAGATTAATTTGTTAATTTGTTACTCATAACTTTCCTCAAAATCAACCAATGTGAATATTTAAGAGCTGAAATGAAAGAGCTGATCCACTAAGTGTTCTTAGGCCAAAACGAACTCCGTAGCTCAATTAGATGATTGCTTCAAAGAGACAAAAAATTGAAAGAAACATAATTTGAGGAAGGCGGAAGTTAAGTGATTTATAGTACCTGATGACAAATCTATGCATGAATACCTTTCAGTTAAAACAAAAATGAAGGAAATCGACTGGATAGGATGGCCGGAATGACTGACTTAATTTTCATCAATTTTTTAAATCACTTTTATTAAAGTCTACATTCATTTTATTCCAAATTATCAGTGAAATGGGGGTTTCTCCTCTGGCTTGGAGGACAAATTCGCCTTCAAGTCAGATAGATTTTTCCGCCGCCAGTGTAGTGAATTTATATTTTCCGACTCATCGGGTACTCCTAGGAAACAGATTAGTAAAAGGGCATAGATTTGCCCTGGGAGTTTCCACTATTCGACCCTCTCCCCGCCGAGAAAAAAGACGAAGAGTGTTCACGAATCACGACTGTCTGCGGCTTGGTCATTCCAGCTCTGGAACTGTGGACTGTTAGATCGGCAGTGTAGTCCTGTTCGTTAAAAGTTAGAGAATGTGTGGTGTTTCATTTGATCGAGTATTTCATATGAAAGCATTGCTTTTAGTAGCGCCATTCCTACTGACGTCATTGTAATGTATGTTCATTTCAGTTGGGAAAAACACTAAGACAGTCTTTCTGAGGATGTAAAAAGGCAGGTGGAGAGTGAATGTCTACAATTATAATGAAAACTACCCATCCTGATTGTGACTGATGGTATGCAAGCGGGTCTACCATTACAGTGAAAATTTCCTAACTCGGTCTTCATATGAGAAAAGATGTTTGATGACTTCCCTGTCGCGTTTCTAGGGTAACGTTAAAAGCTATGCAATTTAATACAATCTTGCTCACAACGTGTACACTAGAATTCTGTATGCAATGCAGAATTCCGTAGCGAAGCACGGGTACATCAGCTAGTCACGCAATATACCAATGCTCAACCATGTTTCCAAACGATGAGGAAACAGATAGGTAAATACCACTGTCCGTTCTCGCGCGTGTGCACACAAACAACGAAACGAAAATTTAAAACACGCACAAAATTAATTAACTTGGAGCCTGCAAAGACAGGTGATTACAGAAATAAAATCACATAGAACCGTTCTTGTAATTACGGCACATAAAATGAAATAAAACGAATGAATACCAGGGAGCAGCAATCGGGAATCGCGAAATATTTACGTCAATCGAAATAATGACTCCCAGCAGATGACCGAGCCTTGAAACAAGTAAATCCACGATAATAGCAATTCGTAGATCAAGAAGCATATTTTAAATCCAAGTTTGTTCATCATTTTAGATTCCTCCATTGTTGGTATCACGAGCAGACCAACTTAACACTCGGAGAGTGAGAGACAAACCGTGTAACAACACAGATGGCTAGAGCGCCATCTTCAATGAGAAACTGAAGTTTCACGTCACATTCGGGTAATGCTATTACTAATAGCGACGACGACAGTCAAGGAGAAGTAGGAATAAAGGAAGTGCATCACCAAGGCACAATATCCTACCTATGGTCACAAGTTACATATTTCAAGATAGTATTTTTGAAGAGGAATTTAGTACTGAAACGAATATATCATCGTCATCATCTGTTTACCCTCCAGGTTCGGTTTTTCCCTCGGACGTAGCGAGGGATCCCACCTCTACCGCCTCAAGGGCAGTGTCCTGGAGCTTCAGAGTCTTGGTCGGGGGATACAACTGGGGAGTATGACCAGTACCTTGCTCAGGCGGCCTCACCTGCTATGCTGAACAGGGGCCTTGTGGAGGGATGGGAAGATTGGAAGAGATAGGCAAGGAAGAGGTAAGGAAGCAGCCGTGGCCTTAAGTCAGCTACCATCCCGGCATTTGCCTGGAGGAGAAGTGGGAAACCACGGAAAACCACTTCCAGGATGGCTGAGGTGGGAATCGAACCCACCTCTACTCAGTTGACCTCCCGAGGCTGAGTGGACCCCGTTCCAGCCCTCGTACCACTTTTCAAATTTCGTGGCAGAGCCGGAAATCGAACCCGGGCCTCCGGGGGTGGCAGCTAATCACGCTAACCACTACACCACAGAGGCGAACACGAATATATAATAACTTTTTCCAAAATAAATATAGTTCTTTACTCAAACGTATCTTTTTAGAAAATCCTATGTTCATAGATGCAAAAAGATATAAAGAACGTGTACGGAAAAACTGAAATGTCTTCTGTGAACCTTTCCTGAGATAAACGTCGTGATTTAGCATTGTTACTCTAGAAATTATTGGGTACACGTAATTGCATTTAGGAATATTTAGTAAATAATTTATTTCCTAAGAGGGAAACATGAGAAAATATTCCACTTACACCAGTTAATATTTCTAATAGTTAAATAGTCTTCATATGGTACTCAACCATTCACCTTGTTACGGTGGGTTTATATAAGGAGCAATCAAATATAAACGGGTCGCCTGCCAAAAAGTTTGATTGATTAATGATTTATTTATCCTGACAAGATTAAGGACAGGTGGCCTTTTCTTACATCTATAGTCCAACACAAAACTAATCACTAGAATTGTGAAGACTCCCACTGGATGATGTAATGATCAATCCCATTCCTGTAAAAGGTTGTGGGCTGTCGACGGAATCACATCTGTACCCAGTCACAAACGTTATGGCCCGATGCAAACCGATGTTAAATAGTGTCCAATTTCAACTTAAGGTCAGTGCTATGAATACACGAAATAGGAACTGAGGCGCGTCATAAAGTCAAATGTAAACGTATGCTATCGAAGGGCATTATCATTCATCATGATAACGCCCACCCCCACACTGCTAACTCTGCGAGGAATGCACTTCAGAGATATCGTTGGGAAACTCCTCATCAACCATACTAGAGTCCAGATGTCTCTACACGAGAATTTTACATCTTTGGGGAGCCAAAGAAATACATTCGTGAACATCAGTTTGGATCATACTATGACGTAATTGCCTTCTTCTCGCAGTCAAAGGAGTACGGAAAATGGCACTTTACCATATTGTAAAAACTTTCCGTACTAATTTATTAGAAATCTATCTGTCTGGTTGAACTCCGCTTCACAGTAACGTAAACACGGATTGTCAGAGAGATCATGAATCAAGGAACACCTAACTTGATTGTTTCTCCGCCTGATTGAAGCACAGTGGTTCCGTACTTATCTACATAAAAATCGCTTCTCTGCATTTCCCGCTCAAGCAATCTGCCTCCATAACAATAATGACTAATGTGAAGGTAAACCCATTTCTAACAGACAACAGTCGTACCAGGCGAGTTGGCCGTGCGGTTAGAGTCGCGCAGCTGTGAGCTTGCATCCGGGAGATAGTGGGTTCGAATCTCACTGTCGGCAGCCCTGCAGATGGTTTTCCGTGGCTTCCCATTTTTACACCAGGCAAATGCTGGGGCTGTACCTTAATTTAGGCCACGGCCGATTCCTTCCCACTCCTAGGCCTTCCCTATCCCATCGTCACCATAAGACCTATCTGTGTCGGTGCGACGTAAAGCAAAATAGCAACAAAAAAGAAGAAGATAAATGTCGCATATATCACAGTATATCATTAAGTTCGTACTTCATTCTTTCTTAATCTGTTTACCCCCCAGGGTCGGTTTTTTCCCCCGGACTCAGCGAGGGATCCTACCTCTACCGTCTCAAGGGCTGTGTCCTGGAACGCCAGACTTAGGGTCGGAGATACAACTGGGGAGGATGACCAGTACCTCTCCCAGCGGTCTCACCTGCTATTCCGAACAGGGACCTTGTGGAGGGATGGGTAGATGGGATGGGTAGATGGGAAAGGACAGGCAAGGAAGAGGGAAAGAAGCTGCCGTGGCCGTAAGTTAGGTACCATCCCGGCATTTGTCTGGAGAAGAAGTGGGAAACCACGGAAAACCACTTCAAGGATGGCTGAGGTGGGAATCGAACCTACCTCTACTCATTTGACCTCCCAAGGCTGAGTGGACCCCGTTCCAGCCCTCGTACCACTTCCCAAATTTCGTGGCAGAGCCGGGAATCGAACGCGGGTCTCCGGATGTGGCAGCTAATCACACTAACCACTACACCACACAGAGACGGACAAAGTTCGTATTACCTTTAGAGCACGAGTACGCTGTATCTCCGTGTCCTTTAGAGCACGAGTTAGAGGTATCTCCGTGTTATTTAGAACACGAGTACGTGGTATCTCTGTGTCCTTTAGAGCACAAGTACGCTGTATCGCCGTGTCCTTTATATCACAAGTACGCGGTATCTCCGTGTCCTTTAGAGCACGATTATGCGGTATCTCCGTGTCCTTTAGAACACGAGTTTGCGGTATCTCCGTGTCCTTTATAGCACGAGTACGCGGTATCTCCGTGTTATTTAGAGCACGAGTACGTGGTATCTCCGTGTCCTTTATAGCACGAGTTAGAGGTATCTCCGTGTCCTTTAGTGCATAAGTACGCTGTATCTCCGTGTCCTTTATAGCACAAGTACGCGGTATCTCCGTGTCCTTTATAGCACAAGTACGCGGTATCTCCGTGTCCTTTAGTGCACAAGTACGCTGTATCTCCGTGTCCTTTATAGCACAAGTACGCTGTACCTCCGTGTCCTTTAGTGCACAAGTACGCTGTATCTCCGTGTCCTTTATAGCACAAGTACGCGGTATCTCCGTGTCCTTTAGTGCACAAGTACGCTGTATCTCCGTGTCCTTTATAGCACAAGTACGCTGTACCTCCGTGTCCTTTAGTGCACAAGTACGCTGTATCTTCCTGTCCTTTAGAGCACGAGTACGCGGTATCTCCGTGTCCTTTAGTGCACAAGTACGCTGTATCTCCGTGTCCTTTATAGCACAAGTACGCGGTATCTCCGTGTCCTTTATAGCACAAGTACGCGGTATCTCCGTGTCCTTTAGTGCACAAGTACGCGGTATCTCCGTGTCCTTTATAGCACAAGTACGCGGTATCTCCGTGTCCTTTAGTGCACAAGTACGCGGTATCTCCGTGTCCTTTAGTGCACAAGTACGCTGTATCTCCGTGTCCTTTAGTGCACAAGTACGCTGTATCTCCGTGTCCTTTAGAGCACAAGTACGCTGTATCGCCGTGTCCTTTATATCACAAGTACGCGGTATCTCCGTGTCCTTTAGAGCACGATTATGCGGTATCTCCGTGTCCTTTAGAACACGAGTTTGCGGTATCTCCGTGTCCTTTAGTGCACAAGTACGCTGTATCTCCGTGTCCTTTAGTGCACAAGTACGCTGTATCTTCCTGTCCTTTAGAGCACGAGTACGCGGTATCTCCATGTCCTTTATAGCACAAGTACGCGGTATCTCCGTGTCCTTTATAGCACAAGTACGCGGTATCTCCGTGTCCTTTAGTGCACAAGTACGCGGTATCTCCGTGTCCTTTATAGCACAAGTACGCGGTATCTCCGTGTCCTTTAGTGCACAAGTACGCGGTATCTCCGTGTCCTTTAGTGCACAAGTACGCTGTATCTCCGTGTCCTTTAGTGCACAAGTACGCTGTATCTCCGTGTTCTTTAGAGCACAAGTACGCTGTATCGCCGTGTCCTTTATATCACAAGTACGCGGTATCTCCGTGTCCTTTAGAGCACGATTACGCGGTATCTCCGTGTCCTTTAGAACACGAGTTTGCGGTATCTCCGTGTCCTTTAGTGCACAAGTACGCTGTATCTCCGTGTCCTTTAGTGCACAAGTACGCTGTATCTCCGTGTCCTTTAGAGCACAAGTACGTGGTATCTCCGTGTCCTTTATATCACAAGTACGCGGTATCTCCGTGTCCTTTAGAGCACGATTACGCGGTATCTCCGTGTCCTTTAGAACACGAGTTTCCGGTATCTCCGTGTCCTTTAGTGCACAAGTACGCTGTATCTCCGTGTCCTTTAGAGCACAAGTACGCGGTATCTCCGTGTCCTTTAGAGCACAAGTACGCTGTATCGCCGTGTCCTTTAGAGCACAAGTACGCTGTATCGCCGTGTCCTTTAGTGCACAAGTACACTGTATCTCCGTGTCCTTTAGAGCACAAGTACGCTGTATCGCCGTGTCCTTTATATCACAAGTACGCGGTATCTCCGTGTCCTTTAGAGCACGATTACGCGGTATCTCCGTGTCCTTTAGAACACGAGTTTGCGGTATCTCCCTGTCCTTCAAAGTAATCACTGAACATCTGATGCTGTTCACGCCCCTTATATAGCGCACCAGGTCTGGTAACAACACGAAACATGAACAAAACAAATGCACTCTGGTTGCTGTTCTACCTGTCAAAGAGAATTGCAACTCTAATCATTTACATATCCACCGAAGGTGTGTACGTGTACACAGTTACATTGGCATCTGACCATTTCTTCTGGGTGCTTAAATTAATTTTGTCAGGCAGTGCAAATTCATTTTAAGTAAATTCTCCATGGTTTAAAATAAGATATTGCATGCAAGAGCCAAAAAGTGATAAGTTTACATTCTTCGTTTCGAAATTCCGCAAACAGTTCACCCGTAACGTAAAAGGTCACTTTCTGTGGCTGTTGCGTAAATAACTATAACAGTTTGGGTAAATATGACGATAAAGTTGGAATTCAAGAGAGAAAATTGGGGTAAATACTTGTTTATAGGAAGGGGAGTTAGGGATTGGAATAACTTACCAAGGGAGATGTTCAATACATTTCCAATTTCTTTGCAAGAATTTAAGAAATGGCTACGAAAACAACAGATAGGGAATCTGCCACCTGGGCAACTGCCCTAAATGAAGATCAGTAGTGACTGAAAAATATTTTATTGTGTGATTGAAATACGTTTGACGTATCAAATGTTCTACAATGCTTTTTGGCAGGTAAGCCGCTTCTATTTGATATACACTGTCTTTCCTGTTCTTTTCCTCGCGTTGTTTATCAGGACTCTCGAAGTAATTATTGGGGTCTATGATGTTTTCCTTTTCTTCAGACTACCACAACGCAATGATGTGAATTCTTCAGGTATTTATATTTTGTGATAAACCATGAATCTCCTCTACTGTTAAGTGGTCATCAGTCCATTGATACAGCTCTACATGCCCTTTTTATCCTCTGCTAACCTCTTCTTCTTTTTCTTCTTCCGTGCCTTGTTCTCCCAGAACGTTGTCGATCAGTACCTGTTCTGAAACCGCGGTTAGCTCAAACCATTAGTTTAAATTATTGAGCAACGATATTCTTTTTCACCCAGGACCTCGCCTTTCGCGATTTTTTCCTTGGTGTATTACTTGTAGTAGATGGTACTTATTATTTCGTATCATACGATCAATGCATTCTCTAGATGGTAATGAGAATTTCAGGTTGTTTGCCCATACGATTGGAAACTTCTTCATTGATAATTTTATCTGTGCAAGGTATTTTGAGTATACTTCTATATCCCCACATTCTAAATGCTTCCAGCCTTTTGCACAAGATGTCGAATTATGTACAAGCTTCGAAGCCATACAGCAAAATATATAACACTGAAGTAGTAGAGTGTGAAGTGCTACGGACAGATCACGATATATCAAACTTTTTCTCATTTTCTGAAAATAAGTCCTGATCTGACAAGCCTCCGTGGCTCAGGAGGTAGCGTGCCAGCCTCCCACCAATAGGTTCCGTGATTCAGATCTCCGTCACTCCATGTGAGATTTGTGCTGGACAAAGGGGAGGCGGGATAAGTTCTCCGGTTTTCTATGTTATCTATAATTTCAGACAAACTATCCAGTATCATTTCATTTCATCTGTCAGTCATTGATCATTGCTCCAGAGGAGTGCGACAGGCTTCGGCAGCCGGCACAATTCCTATCCCCGCCGCTATGTTGGGGTTTCATTCATTCCATTCCTCACCTGCTCAAATGACTCGATACGGGCTGTGGATTATCATTTTCAAGTGCTGGTTTGCTCAGTTACGCATCGGATCTCACGAGAGAACTCCCATTTATTACGTGCCATCCCAGATATTTAAATGAAGCCCTATCCTCAATCCTATCATTGTAGATCTTGAGACTGCGTCGAATGCCATACCCTTTCTTGCTGACAACCATGCACTTTGTCTGCTTTACATTCCATCTGACGCCCATAATGTTTCTGGCCTCATTAACCGCAACGAAAAGTACTTCTAGATCCTGCAGACTGGTTGCAAGTAGGACAGTGTTGTCGGCATACTTGATATTATTAATGGAGACTCCATTAACCACTACTCCTTAGTTTTTCGCAAAGAGAACCTCAAAAATATATTCTGGGTATACAGTAGATGCTAAATAGTATAGAGCCAAGAACTTCTTTGATAATCGAGACTGTTTCTGAAAGCTGACCATATCCGTTTACTCCAGCATTCTGGTTCCAGTACAGATTACAACTTCACTTCTACGCTATTATTACATCCAATATAGTTTCATGTGTTGGTCTACCTCTGTTATCTTTACCACCTACATATCCCACAAAAGCTAACTGAAAGAGTTCTCGGTGTCTCAAGATGTATCCTGTCAATCTGATTTTTCTTCTGGTCAAATTTCGCACAATTATTGTCCTCTCTCTCACTCGACTCAGTTTCTATACTTATTTGATCCGATCCATCCATCCGATCTTCAGCGTTCGTCTGTAACACCACATTTCAAAACCTGCTATTCTCCATATTTCTGCGCTAGTTCTTTTTTTTTTACAATTTATTTTACATCACACCGACAGAGATATGTCTTATGGCGATGATGGGATAGGAAAGGGCTAGGAGTGGAAAGGAAGTGGTCGTGGCCTTAATTAAGGTATAGCCCCGGCGTTTTCCTGGTGTAAAAGTAAGGCTCGAATCTACTATCTTCCGAATGCAAGCTGATAGCCACGTGACCCAAACCACGCTGCCACTTGCTCGTTGTCTGCGGTAGTTATTATCCATATTTCAAACCATGAAATGTATTCGAAAACGTCTTTCTAAAATACCTGTTTGATTTCAGGATTCTTTTTTTTATCAAGAAAATACTTCTGTGCTACTGATATCTGCATTTTAAGTTCTACTTGCTTCTTCCATAGTTAGTTATTCTGCCACCCAAGTAACAATATTCATATTCTGCCTTTGAGTATTCATTTCACACTGTAATATTTTCGTCACCAGCTCATTTTATTCGACTGCATTCAAATACATACGTTTCGGATGTATTTATTTTCTTTTGTTCTACTTCTCCATTGTTTACAATTTATTAGTTTCTACAGATGTTCTACAGACTGACGTCGTTATTTCAAAATAACGATATCATCGGCAAATCTCATGCTTGTGATTAGCTCACCTTCAGTTGCGACTCATTCTTCCAAATTTCTTTTTGATTTTCATTACGACTTGTTCTGTATCAACACTGAAAAACCTCTTAACAATACGAGTGGAATAATTAGAGCAGGGTAATACACACTAGAGTCAAAATATCCTACCACTATTGTTTCCCATGTGATGTTGTCAGCAGACTTTTAATCATATTATTGCTGTATATACCGTGTGTATATTGCTCTATATCTCTCTATGAAATGAACACGGAATCTCTCGTCATGATAAATTAGTAAAATAATAAACGATCTGGCAGCATTCTGCACAGAAATGCAGGACAATATCGTAATTTAATTACGCATCTGTCAGAGGAATATTAATTACCGTACCTGGGCAAAGAAAGCCAGTAATTAGTTATCAATAGACAGCTCAATTAGATATCAAATATTCTGTGAAAATACATTGGTGGCATAGTCCTTGTTTATTGTGGCGGAATATTTCAAACATTGTCAAGTTACGCACAAATCTGTTATTGTGTACGTAATCATTCACACAGTGCGTCCTTGTCGTGGGTACTGTAATTTTTAGGGCTGCAGGTTTGAATCCCAACGTTTGGCTCCCTGAATGAATGGTGACTGCAGTGGTCGTCGGCTCAGAAAGTCCTGAGTTCGATTCCCGGTCTGGCCATGTATTTTAGCCGCGTTCGTTAATTCCTCTAGCTCCGGAGCTGGATAATTTTGATCGTCTTAATACACACCTTTCTTTACATAGAACACATCACACGACTATCTACCACAGAAATATGTAATAGTGCAAACTTCTCGCCACATAGGTTTGGTGACATGAACGACATCCTGCTGTAAGACTAGGCTATTAGTGCAGAACCCAGATACATTTAAAAAATCAGGAAAGAAGAAGAAAATGAGTTCTTATTTACTTCTGAAGACAGCATCTGTTAGTGATCATTTCCCAAAGTTACATATTTCAACGATTCCACTTGCATTTTAGAAATTGCGTTTTTAACATATTAATCAGAACCACCCAAGGAAGAAAACATACTATAGATTTTTGAAGACAAAGCCTTTTTGACATCACAACTCTATGACATAGTCACCCGACTCCAGATGTTTCAGGATTTTAAATGTACTTTCAGCTTATGATGTTGTGCCAGGGCAACCGCATCCAGAGCCTCTGAATTTTGCGTCCGATGCTCCAAATGTTGAGCCATTGAGGCCTTATCACTTCTGCTCTGTTGGTTGAGGTCTAATCTACAGATCTGACACTAACGCCAGCACAACTGTTCAGTGCGCTAGTCACCCACTATGGGCCGTTCAAATTGAATGTTAAATTACATCATGTAAAAAACGATATTTTTCTCCGCACAGGCCACGAAGGGCCTGGGAGGGGTGGCCGGGAAAGGATTCCACCATCCGTAACCTCGGCACTTGGTGAGGGGGAGAGGTTAGCTCTTCGGCCGTCCGACTTTGCCTCCAGGAATTAAACAGGTATTCATTTTTGGTGTAGGCTGAGTGAACCTCAGGGCCATGTGCACCTCCGGAAGTGGAAATATGTTTTTTTAATATTTCGATATATTGACGGGGATCGAACCCACGTCCTTCCGGGTGAACCGAGAAGGCCTTTACCGCCTCGTCCAGACAGGCCCGAAAATTAAATATTCAGTTGTATAATTTCTTTAGATTGCAAACTGTAGGTTCTGCCAAACTGTGGTAATTTTTAAGTGTTAGGTTCCTCAGTCCGTCGAAACTAATATTTGAATAAATACATACATTTAGAAACTACCTGAAAAGGAAAAAGTATGATAAGAGAAATTTACCTGAAAAACGAAACAAATAAAGTACATGTTCTTTATCTTGAAAATATCATCGGATTATATCAAATCACACTAGAAAATATTTAAGAAAATAAATAAATATTTATGTTTAAATTCTGTTTAAACCTTAAAACACTTGAAATTTGGAACTTACCTTAATGAACTTCTCCAACTGTGCTTCCCCACTCCTCTCCAGATGACGATGATCGAGAAGTTTCCAACAGAATCAAAGATGAAATCCGTAGCGACGTCAATGCTTTTTTGAGAAATATCAACCACAGGTTTGTCTTGGAACTGATGTTTCTAGTGAAACTTATGTGATTATTTGGAGATTAATATGGTGGATCAGACTTTCTTAAATAGCATTATTATTCTGTACCGTTAATTAGGATTCAGCATGATGTCAGAAATGGTATTTACTCACCCAGAGAACAGCACAGCAAACCCTATTTCGTTGAATTATCTGTATTTCTTGCTGTACTACAGAGAAGTGAAGATGATCAACTTTATTAAGAACACCTTTAACCTGCTTCCTTCCACACACATATAGTTATGTAGGACAAATATTTGAAGTCTTTCTGGACTTATAAACGATTTCCCTCTGTTTCACAGTTATTTCACATCCCTGTCAGCTTTCTCCCCAATTCGGTTATGCCACCAGTTAACATAATAATCCTAGAACTGATAAAATTAACTGTTGTTCTTCCGCTGTGTTCTTCAAATGACAATAAAAGTGCATTAATATAAAATAAATAAAATCACAGCTATGCATAACCTATATAGAGATCAATTTTTAGCACGGAAATATACTATTTTACTTTTGCACTAGTAAATGTACCAGTGCTTCACTACAGTGTGTGCATTAATATAAAATAAATGCAATTGCATACGGATTTCTCCGTAAATTACTGTAGTGGCAGTAAGTAAGTATAAGGCCTGTTAAAATGCATATCCCTTAGCGCTATCCCAGAAACAAAACAGGGAGGACACAATACGTTGTTTCAGATGTAAGGTCGGCATTGGAAAAGTTTTGTTGATGATGGAAGGCCACATTTCCTAGTGGATATCACATTCGAGTTTGGGACTTTCAACTATAACGGCAGACACACTTGGCAACTGCCAGTCACAGCAGAGGTACAGAGTTCTCATTATAAAAACAGGCCCCTTTTCATATTCCAGTCACAATCGAGCTGGAGAGATTTGATTATAATCGAGGAATGCAGCGCTATCTATCGTATCAACAATCGAGACACGCCAATAAGTCATAGGACCAAAGCTGTAGATCTCTCCAAATTGAACAGCGATTGTGCTATCTGTTTTGTGATACGACTTACCGTTTAGCCTCCAAATATCGCGAAACGAAGGTCCGAACCGTCATAAAAATGCATTCATATTTCGATATTTTCCGGGGCCAAACAGCCTGGAATTTTTCCTCGAAGAAAGATGTTCAGGTTTGGGGATTAGCACTCGCACATTTACGGAGTAATTAAGGAAGAAAGTAATACCTTTAAAGGAGTTGAAATTAATAGAAATAGGATTATAACTGAGGACAGCCACATAGGAAAAATATGTTAATACCAAATCGATGTATTTGAAAGTAAAATGTCTCTAAGTAAATTGTGGTGGTATGAGTTACGGATATAAGAATGCGGTAACTGAGGAGAAATTTAGGTGCAGGGGTTCTTAGGTAAACAGATAAGAAGATGACTTTTCGTTTTATTACCTAAGCCTAAAGAGGCAAGGCAGAGGCAAGCCATTAAAGCGGAAAACAGAAGTAGAAGAGAAATACAGTAAAAATTATAGCAAATGCCAGAAAACACCTTACGGTGTGAAATAATGGGCTACACTACGCAGTACTGTTCAAATATTAACAGCGCCTCTTAGTGCTATTCGAGGACGATTGTAGCCTCCTACGGTATCCCGCCAGTATTCCGCAGAATGGCCTATGGACATCTCTCTTGCTTTCTACCCAAGGAATAACGACGAGTTACAGGAATGGTGACGAAAATGGCAATACGTTACTTCCCTGCTGGCAAGCAGTCAGAGACGTTGCCATGGTATCCTGTAGTATTTTTCTGTCATTTCAAGTTTAAGTGAAATGATGCAAATAACAAAAGCTGTTTATAATGAAGGGACGTTAGTTCTCAAATTTTACAGAAAATCAAGTGTATAAGATAAAATGAAAAAGAAAACTGTTCTGCTTTACCTATAAATCCCCCGTCTATTCAGAGAGTTTTAAACCATATACATATCAAAACCTTCCATTTTGGTCGAGATCTATCCAATCATTTCGCCGTGATGGTGAACAAACACACAGAAACGAAAAATAACAACCACTGATACTGCCTTGAGTTGACCTAAAACGGATAAATATCTGAAAAATTGGCAAAACAAATGAAATTACAGACAGCGGGCCCCCTACAACTTCATTTATATAGATTTAAACTCTTTGGGGCACAGATTCTCAGTATCTATATATATATAAAATAGCTTGTCCTGACTGACTGACTGATTCATCATCGCCGAGCCAAAACTACTGGACATAATGAAATGGAATTTTGGGGATACATTCATATTAAGATGTAGGTGCCCGCTAAGAGAGGATTTTTGGATATTCCGTTGCTAAGGGGGTGAAAAGGGGGGGTGAAGTTTTAAAATGAGTGCACCTATATCTCAAAACTTTAAAAGTTTACAAATGTAAAAATTGGTATTTAGAATCTTCTTTGAAAATAAGGAAACACGTATTTTTTTGTTTTCAGAAAATCCCAATAGGAGGGGTGAAAAAGGGTGAAAATGGGGGAAAATGTGTTCAATGCCTTTAATCAGGATACCGGTAGTTATATCTCAGAAACTGAAGATATTACAGACCTGAAAATTGGTACTTTTGATCTTTTTTAAAAATAAAGAAACACGTATTTTTTTGTTTTTTGAAAATCTAATTAATGGGAGGGTGAAAAGGGGGTGAATTTTTAAAATTTGTGAATCTATATCTCCAAACTTTTAAAGTTTGCAGATGTAAAAATTGGTATTTAGAATCTTCATTTAAAAAAAAGGAACACGTATTTTTTTGTTTTCGGAAAATCGCAATAGGAGGTGTGAAAAGGGGTGAAAAAGGGGTTGAATGCCTTTAATGAGGCTACTTATATCTCAGAAACTGAAGATATTATAGACCTGAAAATTGGTGTTTGGGATCTCCTTTAAAAATAAAGACACACGTATTTTTTTGTTTCTGCAAAACCCAATTAAGGGGGGTAAAAAAGGGGTAATATTTTAAAATGAGTGTATCTATATCTCAAAACTTTTAAAGGTTATAGGTGTAAAAATAGGTATTTAGAATCTCCATTAAAGATAAAGAAACACGTATATTTTGTTTTCGGAAAATCCTAATAGGAAGGGTGGAAAAGGTTGAAAAAGGGCTCGAATGCATTTCATGAATCTACTTATATTTCAGAACCTGAAGATATTACAGACCTGAAAATTGGTGTTTGGGATCTCCTTTAAAAATAAATAAACACGTATTTTTTGTTTGTGGAAAATACAATTAATGGGGGGGGTGAAAAGGGGCTGATTTTTTAAAATGAGTGTATCTATATCTCAAAACTTTTAAAGTTTATAGATGTAAAAATTGGTATTTAGAATCTCCCTTAAAAATAAAGAAACACGTATTCTTTTGTTTTCGGAAAATCCCAATAGGAAGGGTGTAAAAGGGTGAATAATGGGTTGAATGCCTTTCATGAGGATACTTATATTTCAGAACCTGAAGATATTACAGACCTGAAAATTGGTATTTTGGATCTACTTTAAAAGTAAAGAAACAGGTATTTTTTCGTTTTTGGAAAATCCAAATATTGGGGGGTGAAAACGGGGGTGAATTTTTTAAGATGAGTGTGTCTACATCTTAAAACTTTAAAATTTACAGATGTAAAAATTGGTGGTTAGAATCTCCTCTAAAAATAAAGGAACACGTATATTTTGTTTCCAGTAAGTCCTAATAGGAGGGGTGTAAAAGGGTGAAAAATGGGTTGAATGCCTTTAATGAGGATACACATATCTCAGAAACGAAAGACATTACAGAACTGATAATTCGCATATGGGATTTCCTTTAAAAATAAAGAAACATGTATTTCTTAGTTTTTGGAAAAGCCAATTATTGGCGGTTAAACAGGAGTGACAAATTGGCGTGAATTTTTTGAAAGACTATATCTACAGAATATCTTGGAATCGTAACATGTTACAGACGTAAAAAGTGGGTGTAAATCTCCTGTAAATGTAAAGAAATATAGGTTATTTGTATTTGGAAACTCTACTTAAGGGGAACCCAAAGGGGTGAAATTTTAAAATGAGAATTTTTACGGATATCTAAAAAACTTAACATGTTACAGAAGTGAAAAATGGAATTTTTTTATCTGTATTAAACATAAAGAAAAGTGTATTTTTAGTTTTCGGAAATACCACTTGGGTGGAGGGCGGGGGGGGGGGGTAAAAGTGACTGAAAATGGTGATGAATTCTTTTAATTAGGCTACTGATATCTCAAAAATGAAGATGTTACAGACGTGAAATTTGATATTTGCAATCTGCTTTAAAAGTAAAGAAACACGTATTCTCGGAAAATCCAATGAAGGGGGGGGGGGAGAATTGAAACATTAGTTGACTTAATTGTATGAGAATACATACATCTAATACTAAAGTTGTTACAGACGTGAAAATTCGTATTTGGTTCTCCTTTAAAAACAAAGAAAGAGGCGTTTTGGTGGGGAAAACATCTTGGAGGGCGGGAGTGTAAAGGAGTTGAATTCCTTTCATGAGGACACATAAATCAAAAACTGAAGAAGTTAGAGTCGTGATAATTGGTATTTAGAAGATCCTTTACTATTAAAGAAACAAGTATTTTTTTGCGGGAAATTTCATTTAGGGGGAGGAGAGATTATTGTGAAATGAAGTGAAAAAAAGTAAATTATTTTTATGTGGATACTTATATCTCAAAACTGAAGGTAATAGACGTGAACATTGGTGTTTGGAATCTCCCTTAAACATAAAGAAACAAGCATCCTTTTAATTCTTTTTCGGGGGGGGGGGTGGCTGTAAATAAACTTAACGGCGGTGGGGTGTAGAAGGAGGTGAGACCAATTGATTTTACTGTTATTAATGTACTTATAAGGATCCTCCGTTGCTCAGGCGGCAGCGCGCCGGCCTCTCACAGCTGGGTTCCGTGGTTCAAATCCCGGTCACTCCATGTGGCATTCGTGCTGGACAAAACGGAGGCGGGACAGGTTTTTCTCCGGATACTCCGGTTTTCCCTGTCATCAGCCATTCCAGCAACACATAATAGTAATAATAATAATAATAATAATAATATCCGGACCGTCGTCAAATTGCGGACCGCGATGGAAACGGCTCCTGGACGGGTAATGACTAAGAATGCAGTCCGGTCGCGGGTTCAGTGCCGCCAAGGCACCCAGTATGACAGCACGCCGGATCTCCTGAAGGATTATATCCGTATTAAAAATATTATAGGAAAAGATGGCAAAGATTTACGGACCCAACTGACATGGAGGAATACCTGAGCCTAACCCGGGAAGTACGAAATCGATTGCTGGAAAGGAAGATTTAAAAATGGGAGGAAACGTGCCGTAAAATAATAGATCGGGAATTTTGGTGGATTCTCGCAGAGAACGAGTCAGATCGCGAATTTCGGCGGATTATATATCTAAAACAATAAGCATTCAATTATAAATTTCAGTATAATACCGTAGCGAAGCACGGGTATCTTGCTAGTATATTATAAAAGATGATGTAGTTCACTATTCTGATTAATTTATATAGAAACATGTGCATAGAGGTGAGATAAAATGAAAGTGATAACTCGAAAAGATAAAATGATGGTGATAGACGGCTGTTGATTGGTTGACGTTCTTGATATTCTTATGCTGGATTGTTCATTAGAGCCAAGAGCTAAATAGTCGTGCTAATATTTCACTGCCAGAAATGTTGTCAGATAATGATTGTTTTTTCTGATAATATCTTACAAGGTAACAAGAAATGCCCATTAAGAGACACAGTTTGCAGATGAAAAACGACAAGATAAAAGCAGTGATAAAAAGTCGATTGTTAGTTTCGACATTCATTGACGATTATTGAGTTTGTTTGGGTGAAAGTATGGCTAAGATCTTGGTACTGACAGCTTGTGGGGGAGGATCGATCAGTCGAAGTGTTGGCAGGGTGGAGAGGAGAGAGAAGTAGGGAGCCTGACGACATACTCTGCGGCAATCCGGACTTTATCGTCAGCGGTGTAACACGAGGTAATTTCTCCTAGGTTATAGCGGAGATCAATGACCCTATCTCGCCTCGTAAACAAAACTGGTGTCAGATTACTAGTACCTTCTTACGTGGAGGCTAAATATAACGTTCTGATGTTCACATCTCGTTCGGTATAAAAGAAGTTTATTCCTTTCAGGCCCAAAAGCTTTCTTGGGAATAAAACGTGATAAAACTACATTGTCCGCATAATTCAGAGCATCAAAAAGAAATATTCGTAGTAATTTTCACTTTCCCAGAAAAGCTTGTGTCATATGTAGGAAAGGGTCTCTCCTATGATGTCAGTAATCGGCGAATAGGCATTATCGCATACAAGCGAAATTTATCACAAGGACACATCATAGTCCCTACTATAAGTTTTGAGACTCACGTCAATCAACCCGAGGAAGTCAATGCAGAGAAGAGGAACGTCTATGAACCTACAGTTGAATACTTCAAGGAAGAGTGTTACCTTACAGAAATATTAGTCACTGGTTTGATGACCGGAGTGAGATGCTCCATCCAGAAATATTTTGTAGACTTCTGTAAGCAGCTCGGACTTCTTGAAACCTTCACCACTACCACAGACATTAGTGCAGTGAAGGGTTCTATCTCCCTTTTTAAGAACTACGCATGTGGACCTAAAAAACTACCTTTTGTTTCATTTTCTTTCTTTCTTTCTTTCTTCCTTTCTCTTTATTTGATTATACAATTTACTGTATATAAAGAAAAAGGTTCATGCCAAAAAACAATTTGCAAGCTACAGCTTGACTTTGAGACAGTCTGCAATTAATGTGGGAAGAATGTGAAGTAAAACAATATTTTTTAAGAGCGCAATTTATATCGTATAATATTGTACACTTCTTTGCACTTAATTTTTTGTTCAATACTTAAAGTAAATTTTGTTGAGTATCGGTATTACAAAAACAGTTTTGGAAATGTGTGAAACAGAGAAAAAAATTCACTAAATGTTTGTACGCTTACGAGTTGTTTTCCGCAACATTATTGAACTGGTGGTAGCACGTACTCATATAGAGTAAGTTCTTAAACTTGAACTTGAAGTTCAATTTCTTCTGACATTGATTTCTTTGGAACTTTCTCTACATTTCGTGGGAAACACCAAAAACAGCTGCGGCAATTAGTGAAGCACAAAAATATCGTCATAAATACTACATTTTGAGTTATATTTAAGCATATTTTTTCTGTTGTTGGTAGCACCCTGCGCATATCCTTCTGACATCTGACTTGACCATTAGATGTGTAGTTTGTCTTCTTTTATTACCTGCTCTTGTTTGCGGAGTTCGGCCCAACCTACTTGTATAACTGCCAATCAGTGCTCCGGTGACATCTTGACGGCACTCCAGTGGGTTTATGTTGTCTTGAACCCATTTAAATCTGAATTATTTCCTAAATGTAGGAAAAGAATTGAATTTAATCCATAGAATTGAAGAGTCAATCACGAACTCTTTCGAACAAACTTTGTACGGTGGTCCGCCAAACTACCATTCTGTGAATCTAAACTTCTTCAATATCACATAAAAGTTCCTTCATCACAGGGTGAAATCTTCAAATAGTAGCAGATGAGGAATCAGCATATTGCAAAATATTTTTAATTTAACGTGAGTAAATCGGCAGATAAAAGCTGCTTTTTTATTTGTACGGCTGACCTAAGCGTGGGCTAGTACATTCATAATTATATTGCGACATACGAACTAAATTGTCCTTCATAAAAAAAAAAACCGCACCTTGTAGTATAGTCATGTTGATACACTAGGTTGCGTAAGATTTAGGAATTTTTTTTTTGGCTAGTTGCTTTACGTCGCACCGACACAGATAGGTCTTATGGCGACGATGGGACAGGAAAGGCTAGGAGTGGGAAGGAAGCGGCCGTGGCCTTAATTAAGGTACAGCCCCAGCATTTGCCTGGCGTGAAAATGGGAAACCACGGAAAACCATTTTCAGGGCTGCCGACAGTGGGGTTCGAACCTACTATCTCCCGAATACTGGATACTGGCCGCACTTAAGCGACTGCAGCTATCGAGCTCGGTGAGATTTAGGAAATTAAGCGATACTGTACTTGTTATCTAATTGGATAATCAGTCCATATTCTGCTTGCTGATATAGAGAGACAGGAAGAAACTGGTCACGCTAGAGGCTGATAGTGTTTGACCTAGATAAGAACTATGAATAGCCCACTAACGGGGACGATGGGATAGGAAAGGGCTAGGAGTGGGAAGGAAGCGGCCGTGTCATTAAGGCAGAGCCTTGTATGAAAATTGAAAACCGCGTAAAACGATCTTCAGAGCTGCCGACAGTAGGATACACCTCACTATCTCCCGAATGCAAGCTCACAGCTGCACCCCACTAACCGCACGGCCACCTCGCTCGGTATAAACATATTATCGATATATTCAAAGACAATAGAATTGTAGGTTACATAAATACTGTACACATTAACGAAATATAAAACGAAGAATCAAATTCTGACATGTTTAAGATACATAAATTGATAAATTAAGAGTATTCTACAGTAGTTGAAAAGAAACAATGTTGTGATAACTTAAAAACATTCCGGTGAGCCCTTGTCTACACCTTGGCCGTCGTGATTTTCGCTTCCTCTGAAAAACCTACTTGTACAACTGCTAATCAGTGCTCGGGCGACTTCTTGATGGCACTCCAGTGGGGTCATGTTGTCTTAAACCCATTCAAATATAAATTATTTCCTAAATGTAGGAATGTTGCCTAAAAGCGACCCAATTATGTCTTTTGTTTTTCTCAGCCCTGTTGACGTTTGCAGGCAATAATTCGGTCAATGTTAGGCTTGATGGTGCTGGCAGATACTATTTTCATTACTGCATTAGGCGAGATCGGAATGGATATGTATTGATCTTCATCCTGGAAGAGAACTGTTCATCTGTAAGCACTTCCGAAGATTGACAGGTTTCTAGTAAGAAAAACCGATATTTGGAACTTAAACAGATGTCTGGACATTACTGTTTCGGGTTCTCCGTTCAAACTTCTTTTAAAAAGCACATCACTTAAGAATACTTACAGCTTTGAAAGTACTTCGTAGTTCCGCTGTTAAGTTCAGCCTCTAATCACCAGTAACACCACTGTACTGATACAGCTCATAATGACGCCTAACATTAATCTTATGCAGACGACATTTTTTTACACACTAAGCACTGAGCTTTTCCTACACGTTCGCAACTTGCGAACAGTGAGAACTTTCTGGGTCAAATCTACCGTAACTTTTTCTCTTGCCGCATTCGTCTTGCACAGTCCTTTTGTTTCACGTGGGTACGAAGAGATCTGGTTTACACATCTCGGCTGTTAGCGAATGTACTCTCAGTTCAACTACCCTCCCAACCACCTAGAGAGCGGAAGTTCTGACTGCACGCGTGCGAGGTCATTTCTAGGCCGTGCGATGTCTTATTCCAGGCCCTGTTTGACATGTCTGCTTTGGTTGTTTTAAGCACCAATGTGTCTGAATCCTACTACGAGAATATACAGATTTACCTAGGTACTTCCACTTTTCACTGAGTTTGTTTGTTCAATGAGAGAATGTATTTTTATTTTAAATTCTTACCACAATATTTGCAGGCCGCCACAAAGACAAGGAGTAAATTACTAATTTTCGTTGAGCATGAACCTTTTCTTTATAGGAATTGAATAATCAAATAAAGAAAACAAGAAAGTATAAAAGAAAGAATGACAGAAAGAAAGATGATTTTTAAGGTGTATATATATACGTGGTTCCAAAAAATGAAGTCAGAATCATTCAATGCACTAATTGCTATGGTAGTGAACAAGGTTTTGGGAATTCCGAACTGCTTAACAAGAGTCCCTACAAAAGGCTTCGGGATGATCCTCTCACTGCGATCATCAAACCAGTGACTTATATTCCTGTGAAGTGATACTTTTCTTAGAATAGATTTATAGATGTTCTTCTTCTTTGCACTGACTTCCTCGGGTTAATTGAGGTGAGGGTCAAACCTTATGGTATGGTCTATGATGTATCCTTATAAAGAATTTGGCTTGTAGGTGATAATGTATATTCACCGATTGCTACCACCACAGGAGAGAACATGAAAATCATGGTATACGTTGAAGTTATGCAAAGGAACAAGGAAGTATCAAATCAAGTTCAATATAGGGAGATAGGAACATGGAAAGGGATACACAGTAGGAAAAACGCAATGAAAGATCAGTGTGAGAAGATGGAATAACTGAAAAAGGAGATAACGGCAATGATAACACAACATTTCTCACACCTTCCGTTCTTTAACGAACAGGTAGGCTCTATCCTCATCATTCCTTGTTTTCATAATCCATTATGCTTGGGAAGAAGTCATTCCACGCGGGAAGTGTAGGATAAGTAGAATGATGGATGAACACAGGAAAAGGAAGTAGACACAAATAAATCAGGTAGTAAGGGACTAAGAAGACAGAGCAAACACAGAAGGAGGAATGGATTTCAAGGAATGAATATACTGTATGAAATGGAAATGAACAAACAAGTGTAATATGAAAAGGGATAAATGGAAAAAGAAGAGAAGAGCAAGGATGAAAACACAAACGGGAAAGATCAATCCCACATCTTTAAACAATGCCTTCATAGACGAGCTCTAGTCTATATTGTAACGGGAAATGCCCGTACCTTGGGCTGGAAGAGCACGAGACTTCACGCAGGGCGTGTACGGTACATTAATGTAGTGACACACACACACAGAGGTTTGTTCAAAATAAAGTTCATAGAATTTTTTTTAAAAACTGTCAGAATTTATTGATGAGAGATCAAGTTTTTATATCACCTCTGTACAGCCTGTGGCTGGCGATGCTCCTCGTAGGTCGGCTGCTCCACTCGTTCCACCACGGATCACCTCAATACACCATGGAACCACGAATCTTCCAGCGATGAAGCTCTAGACGTTCTGGAAGGTCTAGAGGTTCTAAAAGTCAGGACGGTCTTGAAGATCGAGTATTAAGATTTCTCAGTTGAAATATAAACATGAACACACGTAATTAAACTTGTGGACGTGCTGATTTGGAAAGCGGCTTCTGAACAGATGGAAAATAAATAAGTTCGAAAATGATTTAGAACACCAATGAACTGTGCACTCGAAAGAATAGAGTAGTATCTTCACACGGTAGAATGTCAATGAAATATAATCCGTGGTAAGATTGGTCATTTTGAAGAAAAGCTTTTACGCGGTCGAATATTTAATCGAATCGAACACGCGATCCAATCATATCACTTGTGAGTACAGAAATTAAGTCCAATGTTAATAACGTCAGACTCACAAAATAAATTTGGTACTTAGAAAATTACTGTATTACCCTTTCGTACAGTCGAATGTTAATGGAATCGACAAGTTCAAATTACGTGACACTTGGCATAAAATAGAGTCCTATGACTTGGAGAGAAATATTCACACAATTCATTAATCACTTCGATTTGTCAGAAAATAAAATACTTGGCTTAGTGAAATTAGTCTCATTCACATGCATAATGTAAATAACAATATTGGACAAATAAATGGAAATTGATTCTGTTCGCTAACAGTTTCTGTCTCAATCACACGTAAAGTCAAATTCTACTTGAATAAATAAATGTCCTAACACACATTTCTTAGTCTATTATCTACAGAAAAGTTTTAAATACTTGAGAAATATTCTCCCCTCGAGAAAAATTGTAAGTTCAATAAGGCTATACAAAGCCTAAGTTAATTTGTCAGAGAAATATTTCAATCACTTGAAAATGTTCATCACTTAAGAAAATACAAGTCTTACGAAACAGTTCTACATGTCAAAATATTTTAGTCACATGACGTGAATACAAGTTCTATCACTTCGTTAAAACTTTGTCAGTCGAAAATATTCCTAACACATTTGAAACGTAAGTACTTGGAAAAACTGCAAGTTGTAACGCACTTGTTTCAGATCGCAGAAATACTGTAGTTAATCAACGTGAAATATTATTAGCGGAAAAAGCACAAGTTCTATCACACCGTTCAGAATTTAAGTTCACCACAGAAATAGTTCAATCACTCATAAATTGATAAACACTGAAGATAATTACAAGTTCAATTATGTCAGTGCATAGTTTAAGTTCCTACAACGCAGAAATTATTCAATCACTTGACACTTTGACGAACACCGTAGACTACCATATCGCGGTACGTACCTCCACACGTCGATCGTCGGGTCTCGACTGTGGGACTTCACAGATCTCACATGAGAATCCGCTCTCTTTATAAATGAAAATCGCGGGAATTGAAGTCATTACATTACGTTGAATATCTTCTTTAATCCTTGGCGGATTTTCATCAAATGGAAATGATGTTAAAGGGGCTAACACGATGACGTAGTGTTGTACAGTATTTTAATCTTAATACAAAGAAAAGTTCTTAATTATAGAACATTTAGAATGTTCGATGGCTGATGCAATCTCTCTGTGACAGGGCGAGGCAGGATCTGACGTCATCAGCTTCACGTCACACACAGCCTACATACTGCAGCCAGCTGTTGAGTCGGCGCGCGGCGCGTATTTCAAGTTTAAAATGCTGGGACTTTATACTATGCCAGCGTTCCTGGTAGAATATGAACGAAGTTATAGGGGGTCCGCGGTCTGTAATTTCGTTTATTTTGTCAATTTTTCATATATTTATCCGTTTTCGGTCAACTCAAGACCGTATCAGTGCTTTTTAGCTTTCGTGTCCGACTGTCCGTCCGGCTGTTTCACCATCATGGCGAAAAGTCTGGATAGATCTTGACCAAACTTCACATTTAGAGTATACTAATCCAGGGGCAGGTTTAGATATGCATATAATTAAAAAACCTTTGAATAGAATAGCGGTTTATACGAAAACCAGAACAGGCTTTTTCAATTTTCTCTTGTACTATTGTTTTTCTCTAAAATTCGAAGACCGTATGTGTAACTTCTCTTCATTTCAAACAACTTTTTTTACGTACATAATTTCGCTTACTCTTCAAATGACGTAGAAAATTGCTATTTCCTGCGGGTTTCATGCTCTGCATTGAGTGACCGACAACGAACCTACCGATTACTATGGCAAAGTTTCTTGCTCCTTGCTAGCATTGAAGTAACGTAATGCCATTTTCGTCATTATTCCTGTAAACTCGTAGTTGTTCGTTGGGTAGATGGTGAGAGAGACGTCAAGTTGCTATTCTACGGGATGTTTGCGGAATACCGTTGTGGGTAACAATCGTCTTTGAATTACACTAAGGGAGGCTGTTCATATTGCAACAGTACTGCGGACTGTAGACCATTATTTCGCACCTTAAAGGTATTTTAGGGCATTTGCTATAATTTTGAGTGTATTTCTCTTCTACTTCCGTTTTCTGCTTTAAATTTTTGCCTCTGCCTTGCCTTTTTAGGCTTAAATAATAACAACGTAAATCATATTCTTATATAAGAATCCCTGCGCCTAAATTTCTCCCCCTGCCGGGCTGAGTGGCTCAGACGGTTGAGGCGCTGGCCTTCTGACCCCAACTTGGCAGGTTCGATCATGGCTCAGTCCGGTGGTATTTGAAGGTGCTCAAATACGACAGCCTCGTGTCGGTAGATTTACCGGCACGTAAAAGAACTCCTGCGGGACTAAATTCCGGCACCTCGGCGTCTCTGAAAACTGTAAAATTGTTAATGGGACGTAAAGCAAATAACATTATTATTATTATTATTTTTATTAAATTTCTCCCTTGTTAATGCTTTCTTAAATCGGTGGGCCTAACTCTTATCATCACAATTTCATCATCATCATCATCATCTGTTTACCCTCCAGGTTCGGCTTGTCCCTCGGACTCAGCGAGGGATCCCACCTCTACCGCCTCAAGGGCAGTGTCCTGGAGCTTCAGACCCTTGGTCGGTGGATACAACTGGGGAGAATGACCAGTACCTCGCCCAGGCGGCCTCACCTGCTATGCTGAACAGGGGCCTTGTGGAGGGATGGGAAGATTGGAAGGGATAGACAAGGAAGAGGGAAGGAAGCGGCCGTGGCCTTAAGTTAGGTACCATCCCGGCATTCGCCTGGAGGAGAAGTGGGAAACCACGGAAAACCACTTCGAGGATGGCTGAGGTGGGAATCGAACCCACCTCCACTCAGTTGACCTCCCGAGGCTGAGTGGACCCCGTTCCAGCCCTCGTACCACTTTTCAAATTTTCGTGGCAGAGCCGGGAATCGAACCCGGACCTCCGGGGGTGGCAGCTAATCACGCTAACCACTACACCACAGAGGCGGACATCATCACAATTTAGTGAGGGATATTTCATTTTTGCAATATATAAACTTCCTTTTTAGCTTTAGATAGTCCTGGAAAATCTTGCCTGTAATCGAAACTCCACAACTTTATTCTGACTAGTATTAGGAAATATAATGAAAACTGCACATACGCTTTGTGAATGGAAGTAGGCAAGTGAGCGTGCCATTATAGTAAAAACTTCCTAACTCGATTATGAATTGCGGTAAGAAACCAGGCCTGCAATTTTCATCAAAACTTCACATCGCAAACAACGTATGTGGTCCTCCCGGTGGTGTATCTCGGATAACGCTAAGAGATGCAATTTACTCGTAATATAATCGTTAATCACTGCGTGCCCAGCAATTCACATATATATCTGTATACGATGAGCCTCCGTGGCTCAGACGGCAGCGCGTCGGCCTTTCACCGCTGGACACCGTGGTTCAAATCCCGGTCATTCCATGTGAGATTTGTGCTGGACAAAGCGGAGGCGAGACAGATTTTTCTTCGGGTACTCCGGTTTTTCCTGTCATCTTTCATTCCAGCAACACTCTCCATTCTCATTTCATAGCATATATCAGTCATTAATAAAATCACTTTGGGAGTGGCGACCCCATCGTACTAATAGCCTATATCTGCTTCATTCATTTCATCGCTGACTCGGTCAATGACTGGAAAACAGGTTGTAGGTTTTCATTTTCATCTGTATACAATGTGTAATACCGTAGCGAAGCATGGGCACATTTGCTAGTGAACAATATATACAGACTGTTCATAAATAGTTGAATGGCTATGTTACTGCTGATATTGAGGAGACAAACACGGCGTTACCAAAAATTAACGGGCATTATTTCCAATTTTCTACTGCCATCTGGGTTGTATTTGTTATTTAGCGGTAAACGTGTGTGTCTGCGAAGAAGGCTACATTGTCATATAAAGAAGTGTAAGTGATCACATTTATGGGATGTTATGTCGTCATAGGGAGTGTGATTCTATTTATCTACTGACAAGCTCGGCATGCATAACTGTTATCTCCACTGCTTTATTGACTAACGATATTGGCTATTAATACATTTAGGTCAGTAAATGAATGCACGAAATGAGTTAATCAGCGAACCTTGAATTCAATTAACACAGTTACTAACAGTATTCGCTGAGCTGCATTGATTAAACTGATTGGATGCGATCAGGATTTGTTGATCAGTATGGACAATAAAACCGGATTATGTAAATCTCAAACGAAATATTTTTGTTTGCTTATTCCAGAAACATTGAGTATTGTTTTAAATAGTAGTATTGTACAAGGAAATACCAGTTGTAGCATAGAGTATTCTATTCTTTCACTGAAGGTAAAACTATATATATGTGATTGTGTTATTTATGTAAGGGCATAAGTCATTGTTTGGCGAAAAGGATTTTATGCTGATAAATGTTTATCTGGGTATAGACGCATCTTTTAGTCATGAAAGGACGAAAGTATAGCCCTTAGACGATATGACACTATCCCATCATTTTGCCGTTTATTTGGGTAACGAATTAAGTAAACGTTCGGCCTTACATAAATAAACGCATTAGCGTGTGAGTTGTTGGGAAGTTTAGTTCTGCGTCCTTCAAACGTGCTGTAGTGGTCAATTACCAAGACTACGAATTGAGTTGTTATTGAAGTTAGTAGCGTACACCTCATTATGCCTGTACATTAGAAATTATGAGAATAGTTCTACATGAACCTCTTACAGTGGCCGAGACTGGAAATAATTTTGTTGCAGGTGTGTACTTTTTACATTTAAAATTGTACAAATAAGTGTATAGTAATAAATAATGTATCATTTCAATAATTATTCATAAAAAATACATGTTTACTTACGAAAAATCGTAAATTAAGGACGACATGGAAGATGACGCAAGAAAACAACTCGGCAACATGTGTAAGACAGCCAGAAGCGTAGGGCTATGGATAGCCTACGACAAGAAAAAGACAGTGAAAACCACCGGAATTGGAAAACCGCAGACAGCACCGTGAGGAAGGTATACAATTTTATGTACCTTGGGGAATATTTAACAGGAACGAGGAGGAATAGAGATGGGATTAAAAGAGAAGAGGAACAAGATGAGGACGACCTATCTTGCGACCAGATAATTGAACAATAAAATAAACATATCAACGGACGTGAAGGTGATAAACAACAAGGCATCAGTGAGGAACGCTGTGTGTACGCAGCCGAGACGATGGTACTAGGAAGGCATGGGGCAGAGCAACTGAAGGAAGAATAGAGAAAAATCCTGAGGAAGATACTGGGACCAGAAAGAAGAAATGAAAGATGGGAACGAAGATACTGTAACAGGAGAAAGAAGCACCAATGGCGGAGACTGGAGCAGAAGATACTTGAAAGCTCAGCTAAAGAATGCGGGAGAAAAAGATGGGATGAAGAGGTTCTGGGAGGGCAAGATGTAAACCCAAATCATGACAAAGATATCCGTGGTAGAAAAAAAGAAGGGAGAAAAAAGGCATAATAGAATATTCTTCAAAATGTCTATATGCTTCTGTTAATAAACTACACTGACGTACAAACATTCCTTTATAAATCTGTCAAATAAGTGGCGGAAAAATTCGTAGAGTTTGGGTTTTTATCAATGATGCTGGGGAAGAATTAAGAACTTTTTTGCATTTCCAAATAGTTGGCTTACGTCCTTTCTTAGCTAAAAATACAGTTTCGTCTGTAGAGTACATTTCAAAATTCACCCTCATACTTCACTTGTATGTACGATTAGGTACGCAAAATGTATGTATTTATATATTAAATGCCTTATTTTACATAGAATGACTCAGGTTATGAAACCTGCTGTTCTATTTGACCATACATTAACCTCCATTTGAAATATCAGTAGTTATTTTACTAATATGTAAATGTAAAACAATTCATAACTACTGATATCTTGTAAATTAGATTAATTTAGGGTAGTGTGTTAGATAGGTTAAAACTATTCTATATTCATTTTATGCGTAATTCTTATCTATATATGAAAGCTTTCTTCTTCTGAATATCCATTTTCTGCGTAGCTTCTTAAAGTGCAATACCTCTCTCATTCTCCTAATTTCCTAATTTCAGCAGGTAGGGAATTCCAGGTGCGGTTCGCGGGAACAACGAATAGAGTGGAGCGTATAATGTTATTAGTGGAGTAATGTGTAGAAGGGGTAATGACTGAAAGGTGATCGGGGATTTAAATTGAGTGGGTATGTGGGAAACTGGGAATGAGATTTGTAGATCCTAATGGGTGGGTTTAATTTTTTAATTTCGTGTGGCTATTTCTAGCCGAGTGCAGCCCTTGTAAGGCAGACCCTCCGATGAGGGTGGGCGGCATCTTCCATGTGTAGGTAACTGCGTGTTATTGTGGTGGAGGATAGTGTTATGTGTGGTGTGTGAGTTGCAGGGATGTTGGGAACAGCACAAACACCCAACCCCCGGGCCATTGGAATTAACTAATGAAGGTTAAAATCCCCGACCCGGCCGGGAATCGAACCCGGGATCCTCTGAACCGAAGGCCAGTACGCTGACCATTCAGCCAACGAGTCGGACAATGGGTGGGTACGAGGTAGGGATTTGTGCCCAGATAGCCTTCACTTGAACCGCAGTGGTAAGTATAAGTTAGGAGGTTTGTTTAGAAGGATTATAGGGAGGTCCATTCAGGGAAACGGGTGGACTAGGGAGCAGTGATCGGTGTACGGGGAGGTGGCATAAGTGTTTGGTGTTGAACTGTTGAAGCAGTGTAAAGAAAGAAAAGTAACTAATTTAATATAATTTAGCAGATTTTTTTATTTTTTATTTTTTTTGCTAGTTGCTTTACGTCGCACCGACACAGATAGGTCTTATGGCAACGATGGCACAGGAAAGGGCTAGGAGTGGGAAGGAAGCGGCTGTGGCCTTAACCAAATACAGTAGAGACAATACACGACACTGAGCGAGATATCGAGGGACAGCTATTGGAGCTCACTCTAGCGGATAGACCTGAACGGTACTGATTCTGTCATAAGAGCACGTGTATTTTTGTGTGAAGTTTTTGGTGTTATTTATGCGTTTTCAGTGAGTTGACATAATTAAATAGTAGCGTGTGTCATTCCTTGATATCTCCTCTCAACATGAGGGGAAAGGTATGTGCTGTGTTTTTCTGCAGTAATTACGAAGTAGAGAAAAATGCGCGCTCGTTCTTCAGGTTCCCTCGTGACAAGAACATGTAAGTAATATTGTGTTTGCATATATATTCTTCCAGTGACAGAGATTTTTATAGTACTTCATAATCTTCTGACCTGCTCGACCCATGTTTTAACGGGCTTAAAATATAATACGCATATTTTATTGTATAGTGCAGCAGTTAACCTTCAATGCCGATGTGTTGTTGTAGGTGTGATCTGTGGGTTTTGAAATTTCACAGAAGCGATTTGGATAAAGTGTACAAGAAAGAAGGGACGTTACGCTTGTATAAGAATTATAAGATCTGTTCAGATCATTTCCAGGCCAGCGACTTTCAAAATCCTCGACTATACAGCCAAGGGTATGTTACATTTTTACTCTAATTGTACGTAAATATTCCTCAAAGCATCACTATCGACAACATTTTCAAACTTTTTCTTTCTTTTATCCCTCTTCTCAGATTAAAGCCGGGATTTTATATATTTTCTTTCTGTAAGTAGGCTTCATGTTAAGAGGAAAATTGTCCAGCTATTAAATGTTAATTCATTGCACCATATGTGTAAGGAATGTGCCGATATTTGTATTGACAAATGTCTTAATGTGATGATAAATTGTTTTCAAATGAGGAAAAAAGACAAATCCAACCGTAAGATTTCAGGCAGGTATGCTAAAGCTAAAAAAGTAATGCATAAATGAAAGATCAAGCCATTTCACAGCAGTCCATTTCACACCTTGTTTATATGTCTAATTTCAGTCTTTGAATAATAACCTTTTAAATAATTCTTCATTCATTTATCCAGAATTGCTTTAGCAACTTCGAAGTTAATATCTTAATACCACTGTCTTTCTAGACGTAGTTTATTTATCCATTTCCGTATATACATTTCCATTGATATTTGAATTTAGAGCGATTTGTTCAGGTCAAGTCACTAGGAGAGCCACCGTCGAATTGTCTCCCATTTTAGCAAGGCGAAATCCGTAAGTGTCGTGTATTGTCTCTACTGTATTTGCCTTAACTAAGGTACAGCCCCAGCATTTGCCTGGTGTGAAAATGGGGAAACCACGGAAAACCATTTTCAGGGCTGCCGACAGTGGGGTTCGAACCTACTATCTTCCGAATACTGGATACTGGCCGCACTTAAGCAACTGCAGCTATCGAGCTCGGTAGCAGATATTGTAATAGAAGTTAAATCACGTCTGAAAAGTGATATTATGAATGTGGAAATTTTTGCGCGGATCTGGAGTGTTTATCGTAGAGACAGAATAGGAACGGAAGGTGCGGGGTATTCATTATGATGTGATGAAAGAAGAATGTGTAAGCTACGAAAAATATGAAATTACAGGTGTAGGCCTCATCTCTAAAGATAACAGGCAACTTGATATTTTTGGGGTGTCCACAAATGGGTCTGAAAATATAGGTTACATATGTTTTTATACGGTCATGATGGTATTTACGGACTGTAGTAAGGATGGAAAGGAAAGGGCGTATACATCACTGTGGAGTATAGTTCCAATGTTCACCGTTCAACTAGGATGATTCGAGAAGTGGAAAAATCTAAAGAAGAGCAGCACGATTTGTTGTAGGTGATTTCAAACAAGGGAGAGAAAGTTGATTTTTTGCTACTGTGGACAATATGAACTAATACAATATCAAATGCAAACTGTAGAGGTGGAATTCCCAATGCACTACGGCTTACATTAAGTAAAATATCTTCTATTCCATTTTTTGGTTCTTCGAGAACTTCATAAAGAATGCTTGATATCCAGTCTCTTGTTGTAGGTGGTGAGTTATCTATCTTTGTACAAGGAGACTGTCGGAACATAAATGTCATTTTTCTTTCTAGCGTCTACTTCTTCCGGTTGGCTTTTGTGAAAGCGTTGCATATTTAGGGCTTTCTAAGGCTTGGGAGGGAGGAGACGAACACCTCGACTAAGCGGTATGTTCCAAGCTGTCAGTAGTGGGATGCCATTAGTAGATGAATAAGGTCGTGTGGTGCCTTTAAACGCAGGAAAGATCACAATATGAATATAAGTTTCGAATTCAAGAAGACAAATTTGGAATACATTTACTACTACTACTACTACTGACCACAATTTTGAAGACCTGCAACTTTGTTTTCAGAACATCCGTGAATGCCCTATTTGGACCGCAAATAGAAGAGGCTGAAATCTATATAGAGAAGAAAATAATGAAGATACGCTTAAGAATTTATTGTACAAATCACATTACGTATATTGGAAACAAGAAATACCAAATAGGCCTACCAGTTTTCAAATCTGTAATATGTTACCTGTCTGAGATAATCTGCAGATATAGTCTTTTAAAAAATCACCCCCTTTGTCACTCCTGTTCACTCCCTATTCATCGGATTATCCAAAAACACAAAAATACGTGTTTCTTTATTTTCAAAGGAGATTCCAAATACCAATTTTCAAGCCTGTAACATCTTCAGGTTTTGATATATAAGTCTCCTTATAAAAGGTGTTCAACCATTTTTCCCCCCATTTTTCACCCCCTTAATGAGATTTTTCGAATACAAAAAATACGTGTTTCTTTATTTTTAAAGAAGATTCCAAATACAAATGTTTACGTCTGTAAACTTTTAAGTTTTGGGATACAGATATCCTCATTTTAAAAATTCACCCCCCTTTTCCCCCCCTTAGCTCCGGAATATCAAAAAATTCTCCCTTAGTGAACACCTACACCCTAATATAAATGTATCCCCAAAATTTCATTTCTTTATGTACAGTAGTTTTGGCTCGGCGATGATGAATCTGTCAGTCAGGACATGATATATATTATATGCATTTATGTAAGTGTGCAAATTATCATTAAGTTCTATAGCCTGCACTTAATGTATCGAAATACGAGTTTATTACCAATTGTAAGCGACTTGGCAGTGCGGTTAGGGGCGCGCAACTGTGAGCTTGCATTCGGTAGGTAGTGGATTTGAACTCCACTGTACGCAGCCCTGAAGATGGAGTTTCGTGGCTTCTTAATAAAGGCCACGGCCGCTTCCATTCCACTACTACCCCCTCCCTATCCCCTCGTCACATAAGACCCTATGTGTGTGGGTGCGTCGTAAAAGTAAATTGTAAAAAACAAAATTAATAATAATAATAATAATAACAATAATAATAGTCATCATCATCGCCCTATTACCGTTATCAACGTACCTATTTCGAAGTTCTATTTTACTGGACATGTGGCAGAGAACTGAGTCTCTGGTACAGACTCACTGCTAAGTTTTGATTAATTTTGTCGGGTAAGTGCAAAAGGTGTAACCGAATATCCTTTACCGTTCGATACCCTACGGCATGGGCTGCCGCATGGAATTTCTTCTGCCTTTCAAAAAGCCAACTACATCTTCCTGGTTTAAAGGCGCGACTTTCGGATCCGTTGGTAGACACTCTGCCACTGGTCTGCGGAGGGAGGTGGTACATTTACCATGAATCATGAAACGATTCTAGTAGCATATTTTAACCAAATATATTCACTATACAACTATACCAGCTGTAATGCTCACCAACTATTATCTATGTTCTAATTAGATGTCAGTGCTGCCAACAGCTGATAGTACAGAACGTAAATTTATTGGGTTCACGTCATGTAATGTGCAATACTTCCAATTAGTGTCATGCTTTGTATATTAAATATACGAGAGAGTAATTGTGCACGTAATTCGACAATACTAGAGCACTCATTTTTCAAATAACCTACCGTAAAATTTATTTAGTAAATGGTACATGGAAAAAAGCTATTGTGAACTGACGTGCGCACATGAGCTTTATTTAATCAATTAATCAATTCGAACTCGGTGGCTTATTTTGAAATGTGCTGTTGGAAGGGTTTTAGTTAAAATAAACACTCTGAAAACATAATTCTTGGGAGTCATCCAACGCCGTAACACTATGAGGGGTTAACATTGCAAAATTTAAATTAAGGCAAGGAATAGTAGACACCAGTGGCGGCCGGTCAATACGTGCTACCGGGCTCCAGCACGTAGCTTGGAACTGTACGGAATTATTTATGTACAGTACAATTATCCTTGTGCCTTTTCTTTGTTTTGAGTATGGTATGAATTTGTGTTTGGTGAAAATCAGGACAAGATCTGTTGAACACCTAGCTCTCTTCTCCCGAGAAACTTAGTCCGTGCTCATCTGAAATGAGCTCTGGCCTGTAGCCTGAAGGAAGCAATACGCAGGCGCAGCCAAGCTTGCAACACACCCCGTAGCCGGTGGACTATACCATAAACCGGGCTCAACTTTCACTGATCCCGTCAATAGTTACTTTTTCTCCCGCAAGGGGGGTAGAACTGCACGATGTTTCCTGCTACCCTGATGTTGAACGTGGTAAGTGGTTAGCGATTCTGTATCGCCTGGGATTGAAAGCAACGTCAGTCTCGAAAGTAAAGCGTAAGTGGAGGCAATCTATCGCAATGATAATGTTGTTATTAAGGAAACCAACCAATGCCTATTATTAAGATTCCTTTTGGAATCAAAAATAAGGAATTCGTTGGTGAGTCAAAGAATCTTTGACTGGCCCTAAATGTTTTCCTGCATTACAATGTAATTTTGTTCTTGTTTGTTCTGAGTTATAAATTGTGTGAAAAGCTTTATTATTATTATTATTATTATTATTATTATTATTATTATTATTATTATTATTATTATTATTATTATTATTATTATTATTAACAGGTTTGAAGTATGTTGGTCATCATGGCAATATGCAAACTTAAAGAAAGTTTATTCAGTCGTTTTCTTGTAGCACGTAGGCTGATTTTTTCACGAGCCGCCACTGGTAGACACAAAAGCATAAACATTCACGAACAAGGCAGGAAAAGAAAAAGAAAAAATAAGATAAGATAAAGAAGAAGTAAGCAAGTTGAGTGGGAATTATCGTAACTTCGTAAACTTGTATGTTTGAGTTGAAATGAAATGGCGTATGGCTTTTGGTGCCGGGAGTGTCCGAGGACATGTTCGGCTCGCTAGGTGCAGGTCTTTCTATTTGACACCCGTAGGGGACCTACGCGTCTTGATGAGGATGAAATGATGATGAAGATGACACATACACCCATCCCCCGTGCCAGTAAAATTAGCCAATTATGGTTAAAATTCCCGACTCTGCCAGGAATCGAACCCGGGTCCCCTGTGACCAAAAGCCAGCGCGCTAACCATTTAGCCATGGAGCCAGACAGATTTGAGTTGATTAATAAAGTAAAGTACACCTCTGTGGTGTAGTGGGTAGTGTGATTAGCTGCCACACCCGGAGGCCCAGGTTCGATTCCCGGCTCTGCCACGAAATTTGAAAAGTGGTACGAGGGCTGGAACGGGTTCCACTCAGCATCGGGAGGTCAACTGAGTAGAGGTGAGTTCGATTCCCTCCTCAGCCATCCTGGAAGTGGTTTTCTGTGGTTTCCCACTTCTCCTCCAGGCAAATGCCGGGATGGTACCTAACTTAAGGCCATGGCTGCCTCCATCCCTCTTCCTTGCTTGTCCTTTCCAATCTTCCCATCCCCCACCAAGGCCCCTGTTCAGCATAGCAGATAGGGTGCCTGGGCGAGGTACTGGTTATTCTCCCCAATTCTCCCCAATGTCTCACGCTCCAGGACACTGCCCTTGAGGCGGTAGAGATGTGATCCCTCGCCGAGTCCGAGAGAAAATTCAACCCTGGAGGTTAAGCTGTTTAATAAAGAAAGAATAAAGTAAATCATTTTTCTGTGAAAACTCACTTATTACCAGTCATTTCGTCCGCCTCCGTAGCGTAACGGTTAGTGTTATTAGCTGCCGTCCTCGGGGGCCTGGGTTCGATTCCCGGTACTGCCAGAAATTTAAGAATGGCAGGAGGGCTGGTATGTGGTTGAAATGGTACATGCAGCTCACCTCCAATGGGGGTGTGCCTGAAAAGAGCTGCACCACCTCGGGATGAGGACACGAGTTTACTTTACCAGTTATTTTAACGAAACAATAAAGGCAACTTACAGTAAAACGTAGTTAAAAAGAGGAACAATATATAAAATAGATCAACATACAAACTTCATAATTATGTTAATGGTTTTACGTCCAACTAACTACTTTTATGGTTTTCGGAGACACCGAGGTGACGGAATTTAGTCCCGCAGAAGTTCTTTACGTGCCAGTAAATCTATCGACACGAGGCTGATGTATTTGAGCACATTCAAATACCACCGGACTGAGCCAGGGTCGAAACTGCCAAATTGGGACCAGAACGCCAGCGCCTCAACTGTCTGAGTCACTCAGCCCTGTAAAATACATAATCACTTCAAAGTGAGGAAACTAACATTCTAACACTTAATAAAGGGTGCATTGAAAATGTACCTTTAATACACAATTCGTGGGAAGCTTAAATGCATTAATATCGAATGAGGATCATCTTCCTAATTCCACTTCGTAGAGTGGAGGAAAAAATTGTACTGAAGTTACCGACCACGATTATTGTGGTGTCAGATTGGAGTGTGCGTGACGTGTGACGTGGTGGTTGGTATGGGTAGGTGTCGTGTTGTATTTTAGATAAAGTATGTACGCTCAGAATATGACCTCGCCATACACCAGAATGGGAATGGTAAGACAATTCACCAAGAAAAACACAAGGCATAAACCAGGATACTAATCCAACTGACGCAGTACCAATCAACGCACGTGATGGCGTAGCAAAAGGGATGTAACAACACTCCAAAAAAAAAAAATACATATAAGTCCGTCCGTGTACAAGTTCACAGGTTGTTTTTTCAATTTTCAAGGTGAAAGGTTTTCAGCAGAGCGCATAATGGAAGCATTTTCACTGAGTCCATATATTCAGAGGAACCGAAGTAGGTACCAAATTTTGAGGGCAAGGAAAGGCGTATGACAACAAAAAAAAAGGGGAAAGAAGAAATAGTTTTTTTTATAATAACAATATATTAGCAAAAAACACCCAGAAGAAACATTTACAAGCCAAAGAAAACAACAATCATGCAAAGGTCAGTTAGTTCTGACTTCCAAAAGAGAAAAAGCAGATGGGACAACCATGTTAATTTTCAGATCTGTTTTTCAAAGAGAACAGCTAGACTCGAAACCTTCAATAATAATACAACCTCTTTTACATGAGGAGTGTCCTACACAAGGAAAACAGAAATTTACGTATGAACATGAAAAAACATTAAAATTTGAAAGACATATGGGCCACTGTACAATAATACATGTAGAAGAAAAAAAAAGGGGGGGAAGGGATGCGGAATAGGAAGGTGGGGAAAGGGGAGGGACGTGAAAGAAAACGGTACCAATGGCTGCCAACAGGGATTTGGAAAATAGGACCAGCCAGTATCGATGAAATTCCAAAATAGCAAACAGAAGCTAGGTGATAGTTCAATTGATTCTATTCATGCGTTTGCTCGGGAAAACAGTTGAATTTCAATGGTTCATATCCCAGCAATCACTAGACGTATCACAAAGTCCAACTTCGGAGTGAGATGGTAATGTAATTCCAAAGTAAGGTACCGCTATCAATAGCTGCAGTTAGCTTATTATCAACATGAACTGTCATTGGTAGCCAGTAACGGCAATTTGAAAATTAAGGAAGTGCAGCATTAAAAGAAAGTTCAAAGAACAACATGGAAATGAAATAAATTAAAGTTTTCGCTCACCCGTCCAGCAGTCGTAGCTTTTCAATGGTACACAAAAGCACATTTTAAAAGAAACATTGCACACAGTCCAGCTGGTAGCAAAATAAAACCAAGTCCTCCCTCCACACAAATCGTCGTATTCATCCCAACTCGCTGCTCAAGCCCAGAGCAGGCCAATTTATATTCAAGTAGAAGCGTCCAGAAAGGACGAGAGCATACAGTACCCAATGCGCAGCGAAGCGGTAGGGGAAGGAAAGAGGGAGGGTAAGCAGCACGAGCAGTTGAAGCTGGACGGGCGAAGAGAGCACAGGCAGGTTAGTAGCGGCATATGCAGCGTAGTAAACGTAGAATCCATAAAACAGTAGAAAAATTCGGAGCACGTTATATTATTTAAGGCAATACTCCTAATAAACCGGTCTAGAAAACCAAGAATAACGGCCGAGAGGATTCGTCGTGCTGACCACACGACACCTCGCAATCTTCAGGCCTTCGGGCTGAGCAGCGGTCGCTTGGTAGGCCAAGGCCCTTCAAGGGCTGTAGTGCCATGGGATTTGTTTTTTACTCCCGATAAAACCTGCTGAGGAGAAACGGCCTCCAAATATACGGTGGGCTAATCCCATAATAATAACACCAAGCAAAAAGAGAATTTCGCAAATTTTAACACTCACGTTCTGTATAAAATTTGCTTGTCTTACAAAGGTGTGAATGGAGAAGTCCAAAGTACCACATTTTAAAATTTCATCTTAGAATACTAAGGACAGCAGAAAATGGTAGAGAAATTCCTTTACACAAATATTTAATGAAATGAAACCTTTAAATCGAAGAAAAATACAACTTATCGTAAGAAGAATTCGACAATGTTGTGAGATGGCAATGGTATGTTGATAAACGGGGTGAAAATTAAGCTTTTGAGTTTGGCAAAGGGGAAAAGTTCTCTAATTACTGGGAGAATGGGGTGAAAGTTTCTCACTGGGCTCACTGTAAGTTATAGATTGGTTTATTTTTTTTTTGGCTAATTTTTTGTACAATTGGCTTTACGTCCCAACGATATACACTGACTGACAGAGCAAATGCAACACCAAGAAGGAGTGGTCAGAACTTTATGCCAATTGAAGGGTAGACTGACGTCACTGAGGTATGCTCATGATGTGAAATGCGCCGCTGTGCTGCGCACGTAGCGAACGATAAATGGGACATGGCGTTGGCGAATGGCCCACTTCGTACCGTGATTTCTCAGCCGACAGTCATTGTAGAACGTGTTGTCGTGTGCCACAGGACACGTGTATAGCTAAGAATGCCAGGCCGCCGTCAACGGAGGTATTTCCAGCAGACAGACGACTTTACGAGGGGTATGGTGATCGGGCTGAGAAGGGCAGGTTGGTCGCTTCGTCAAATCGCAGCCGATACCCATAGGGATGTGTCCACGGTGCAGCGCCTGTGGCGAAGATGGTTGGCGCAGGGACATGTGGCACGTGCGAGGGGTCCAGGCGCAGCCCGAGTGACGTCAGCACGCGAGGATCGGCGCATCCGCCGCCAAGCGGTGGCAGCCCCGCACGCCACGTCAACCGGCATTCTTCAGCATGTGCAAGACACCCTGGCTGTTCCAATATCGACCAGAACAATTTCCCGTCGATTGGTTGAAGGAGGCCTGCACTCCCTGCGTCCGCTCAGAAGACTACCATTGACTCCACAGCATAGACGTGCACGCCTGGCATGGTGCCGGGCTAGAGCGACTTGGATGAGGGAATGGCGGAACGTCGTGTTCTCCGATGAGTCACGCTTCTGTTCTCTGTTCTGTCAGTGATAGTCACCGCAGACGAGTGTGGCGTCGGCGTGGAGAAAGGTCAAATCCGGCAGTAACTGTGGAGCGCCCTACCGCTAGACAACGCGGCATCATGGTTTGGGGCGCTATTGCGTATGATTCCACGTCACCTCTAGTGCGTATTCAAGGCACGTTAAATGCCCACCACTACGTGCAGCATGTGCTGCGGCCGGTGGCACTCCCCTACCTTCAGGGGCTGCCCAATGCTCTGTTTCAGCAGGATAACGCCCGCCCACACACTGCTCGCATCTCCCAACAGGCTCTACGAGGTGTATAGATGCTTCCGTGGCCAGCGTACTCTCCGGATCTCTCACCAATCGAACACGTGTGGGATCTCATTGGACGCCGTTTGCAAACTCTGCCCCAGCCTCGTACGGACGACCAACTGTGGCAAATGGTTGACAGAGAATGGAGAACCATCCCTCAGGACACCATCCGCACTCTTATTGACTCTGTACCTCGACGTGTTTCTGCGTGCATCGCCGCTCGCGGTGGTCCTACATCCTACTGAGTCGATGCCGTGCGCGTTGTGTAACCTGCATATCGGTTTGAAATAAACATCAATTATTCGTCCGTGCCGTCTCTGTTTTTTCCCCAACTTTCATCCCTTTCGAACCACTCCTTCTTGGTGTTGCATTTGCTCTGTCAGTCAGTGTAGATAGGTCTCATGGCGACGGTGGGATATGAAGGGGCTGGCAGTGGGAAGGAAGCAGCAGTGGTTTTAATTAAGGTACAGTGCCTGGTGTGAAAATGGGAAACAAAGGAAGACCTTCTTCATGGCTGCCAACACTGGAGTTTGAACACACTATCTCCCGGATGCAAGCTCAGAGTTGCGCACCCCAAAATGCACGGCCAACTCGCTCGCTGTAAGTTACTGTAAGTAGCTATTTGTTAATACATGGTGGTCGGAAACAACGTTAACCGGGATTATGAGCGTTAGAGCGTTGGCCATACTGATAAATAATTTGAAAAAAAAATAGATATCTCAAGCCGTTGTCGTTTATTAGCTGTTGAATTTGGCCAATCAGATCTCTTCGGGGTCCGCCTCTGTGGTGTAGTTGTTGGTGTGATTAGCTGCCACCCCCGGAGGCCCGTGTTCGATTCTCGGCTCTGCCACGAAATTTGAAAAGTGGTACGAGGGCTGGAACGGTGCCCATTCAGCCTCGGGTGGTCAACTGAGTAAAGGGGGGTCCGATTCCCACCTCAGCCATCCTGGAAGAGGTTATCCGTGGTTTCCCCACTTCTCCTCCAGGCAAATGCCCAGATGGTACCTAAGTTAAGGCCACGACCGCTTCCCTCCCTCTTCCTTGTCTATCCCTTCCAAACTTTCCATCCTCCTACAAGGCCCTATTCAGCATAGCAGGTGAGGCCGCCTGGACGAGGTACTGGTCATCCTCCCCAGTTGTATCCTCCAACCCAGAGTCTGAAGCTCCAGGACACTGCCCTTGAGACGGTAGAGATGGGATACCTCGCTGAGTCCGAGGGAAAAACCGACCCTGGAGGGTAAACAGATGAAGAGGAAGAAGAAGAAGATCTCTTTGGGGGCGAATTCAAATAGTCTATGCGAGGTGGTGTTGCTAAATTTATGTGGTTTAACATCAGCTTGAGAGAACTAATCGAATGCAATAAAACCTCCAGGGGAGGAATTTTGAACACGGACCTACGAGCTGAACAAATTTGCGCCATTGTAAGTACGCTGACACGTACGAGGTGCTGTGTGTGATGCTGATTTCTCGTCAGGGATTTCAAGACCTGTTTTATGATAGTGTTTTAAGTTTCAAAGTAATTCATCTGAAACAAAATTGTATTTTCCTTTAACTAAAAACTGTAATTAAAAAGGCCGACATTTGCACGGACACCAACGATGTATCTAGCACATAAACAAATGAACTGGTTACTGGAATGAAATAAAGACTGCTATGTTTCAAGGTCACAAAATAAAGCAACAAGAATTCCTTTATCCATGCACATTCTCTCTCCCCTTAGCCGATTTAATTTTACGTCAGCTTAAAGGAGCTTAGCGCTGTACTGTAGTGGTTCATTCGCACGCACGATGACGATATTCTCCGTGTGCAGACCCCAGTAATGAGGCTACTGCAGAGAGCAGATGCGACGGTCATTAAACTTCGAATTACATCTTCAGGCAGAACCTCCGTCAAGTCAAACATTGACTACTACACGTGACCTTTACCACTTCAAGAACCTAGGTAAGTGCATGGCACTCATATTATCGATGTTTTTCCTTATGATTTATCCCACGAAATACAAGACAGGGCACTTTTCTCAACACTTGAACACTTGTATATTTAAAATGGTTAATAATAATAATAATAATAATAATAATAATAATAATAATAATAATAATAATAATAATAATAATAATAATAATAATGGCTGTACCTTACTTAAGGCCACGGCCGCTTCCTTCCAATTCCTAGGCCTTTCCTATCCCATCGTCGCCGTAAGACATATCTGTGTCGGTGCGACGTAAAACAAATAGCAAAACAAAAAAAACAAAACAAATAATTATAATAATAATAATAATTGTACCGGGAGGTACACCTCAACCCCGCACATTTACAAGAAGCGCCTTAAGGAACGCTATCTATCGAACAAAACTTGAAACAGCTAGTGCATAAAGTTGGGACATTGATCAGAAGATGTCACTACTAAATAACAGAGGGATATGCTATTTTAAAATTTCTTAAACTGACTGGATTTCTTTGTTTTGTTTTGGTTTTATGTATCGCTAGAAGTTCGCACTTTTCTCTATAGATGTCTCTACTACAGAACTGCTGTCATGCACCCTGGTGTAAAGTGGAATAATTAGACATTTGAAGAAATTTTGGGCTTATAGGTTTTCTCAACTGAAATGTCTTTCATTATTTTTGGTACTTCAAGGTTTGCAACACTTCCTTTTCATCCCGTCAGCTTTTGAGTCCGGCCAATGGCAAATTTTCTGTATTTATTTTTTCAGCCAACCAAAAGCTTCTTGTAACTTTTGATTGTCCAGTAAAATGAGAGGGTGTGTGCGGATTTAGTCCAGAGCCTTCTCGAACCCTCCTCTCGGGTATAAAAGCTGCGGCTTTTTCAAGTTAACTTGTCTTATTGATCATCAATTATCTGAGTGCGTGTGTTAAGGCAGGAGGTGGCGGCCTCTACCTTCGGCAGGCAGAACATCAGCTAAGGTAATGGCCAACAGTTTTTACATCTAAGTAGTGGTCTCCGCAAACTGACCCGGGGGTAAGTTTCTAATCTTTAATTATGTAACCACCAATTTTCTAAAAATGTAAATTTTTCCTTTCCATGTATAATTTTATGTAAGTCCTAGAGACTTTAAATTGGGGATTGAGAGTTCGTTACCCTCTCGAATCCAACTTCAAATTATCTTATTTTTCTCCTATAAATCATAAGTTAACTTGTCCTTCTAGTCACCTCAGTAGTTTGGGATTAGCCTCTGCATCATCGGGCCGCAAGCCCCAGTAGGGTTCTAAACTTGGTTTTCAAGGAGCGCAAGTGTACGACTCTATACATTTTGTGCATGGGCCAGTAATGTAACCTGTTCCTCCTCACGTAGGGGTACTAGATACCCCTGTGTAATAGAAAAGGTTATTACCACAGCGTTGTAAATTGTAGGGTGTGCCTAAAAAGGCCTAGTAATGTTATGATATTGAGCAAAGGAGCTCTAATCTTTAATGTAAACTTAAAGGTTGCCTTAATCAGGCTGTAAGGGTTGGGAGCGCAGTCTCCTTGGTTGAATTTGGAGAGCATGTAAGCACTTTTCTGATATTTGTGCAATATTGAGTGATGCCTTGGGAAGGCCGTACATTTGTAACTGTTGGAGCAAAGTGCTCTTGAAAATGGTGTTTTGGCAGGTTTCTCTCCTTATCTATCTAAACGCAACGTTAGCGACTCTGGAAACTTGTAAATTACCAATCCTTGGGTTTTCTATTCTTGTATCAAAATGGCTATTTTGTACCTGACTGCCCGTCCCTGAAATATTGTTTGTTATGGAGGCTCGGGTTCAATTCCCGGCTCTGCCACGAAATTTGAAAAGTGGTACGAGGGCTGGAGTGGGATCCACTCAGCCTCGGGAGGTCAACTGAGTAGAGGTGGGTTCGATTCCCACATCAGCCATCCTGGAAGTGGTTTTCCGTGGTTTCCCACTTCTCCTCTAGGCAAATGCCGGGATGGTAACTAAGTTAAGGCCACGGCCGCTTCCTTTCCTCTTCCTTGTCTCTCCCTTCCTATCTTCCCATCCTCCCGCAAGACCCCTGTTCAGCATAGCACGTGAGGCCGCCTACGCGAGGTACTGGTCATCCTCCCCAGTTGTATCCACCGACCCAGAGTCTGAAGCTTCAGGACACTGCCCTTAAGGTGGTAGAAGTGGGATCCCTCGCTGAGTCCAAGGGAAGAACAGACTCTGGAGGATAAACAGATAAGGAAGATAATAATAATAATAATAATAATAATAATAATAATAATAATAATAATAAAAATAATAATAATGTCCGCCTCTGTGGTGTAGTGGTTAGTGTGATTAGCTGCCACCCCCGGAAGCTCGGGTTCGATTCCCGGCTCTGCCACGAAATTTGAAAAGTGGTACGAGGGCTGGAACGGGGTCCACTCAGCCTCGGGAGGTTAGCTGAGTACAGGTGGGTTCGATTCCAACCTTACCAATCCTGGAAGTGCTTTTCCGTGGTTTCCCACTTCTCCTCCAGGCAAATGCCGGGGTGGCACCTAACTTAAGGCCACGGCCACTTCCTTTCCTCTTCCTTTCATATCCCCTCCAATCTTCCCATCCCTCCACAAAGACCCTGTTCAGCATAGCAGGTGAGGCCGCCTGGGTGATGGACTGGTCATCTTTCCCAGTTGTATCCCCCGACCCAGATTCTGAAGATCCAGGACACTGCCCTTGAGGCGGTAGAGGTGGGATCCCTCGCTAAGTCCGAGGGAAAAAAACCCTGGAGGGTAGGCAGATTAAGAAATAATAATAATAATAATAATAATAATAATAATAATAATAATAATAATAATGTTTCTACGTCCTACTAACTACTCTTCGAGGTTTTTGAGGACGCCGAGGGGACGGAATTTTGTCCCGCAGAAGTTCTCTTGAGTGCCAGTAAATATACCGACATGCGGTTGGCGTATTTGAACACTTTAAAATACCGCCGGTTCCAGCCACGATCGAACCTGCCAAATTGGGGCAGAAGGCCATCGCCTCAGTCGTCTGAGCCACTCAGCCCGGCAAAAATTTGTATTAAACAGTTTTTATTATAAGTACTCCAGTATGTTGCTTCCGTGGCTCAGGCGGCAGCACGCCGGCCTCTCGCCGTTGAATACCGTTGTTCAAATCCCGGTCGCTCCATGTGTGTTTTGTGCTGGTCAAAGCGGAGGCAGGAAATCTTTTCACCGGGTACTCCGGTTTTCCCTGTCATCTCTCATTCTAGCTACACTCACCAATATCATTTCATTTCGTCTGTCAGTCATTTATCATTGCCCCGGAGGAGTGCGACAGGCTTCGGTAGCCGACGCAATTCCTACCATCGCCGCTAGATGGGAGCTTCATTCATTCCATTCCTGACGCTGTCGAATAACTGAAAACAGGCTGTGTATTTTCATTAAGCTGCATTCAGTTCAACGTGATCACGGCGCACATAAATCATATTATTATCAGTACAGGAGAGTGAAGTTATAAACTAAATATACGCAAATTAACCTCTTCATCATGAGACGAAGTGCGAGACACCACTCGACCAACTTACAATATGTGCCAAGGAAAACGAATTCAGAGTTTACTTTCAGAAAACAGTACATCATCTATAGACAAGTGGTTGGTTATAGCCTAAAGTTAAAATGCCAACCCACTGAAGAACGGTGAAAGTTAGGATTCGAAGAGAACTATTTTCATCGCACATGTAAACAAAGGGTACCGTATTTTATTCAAGTAAACTAATGCAGGGTGCATAACACAAAAATATGTTTTCCCTTATCTTCGCAATAAAAACTATTTAAATGAAGTCAGTTCTACTGTTTAAAGTAAGGGGGCGTGGTTAGCTCAGTAGCTTAGCTGCTGGCTTCCCACCCAGAAGGCTGAGGTTCAAATCGCGGTCGATTCTGAGTAGAGATTTTCATCTCACGTCCCGTCTTAAGCAGCCTGTCAAAACCGAAATGAGCCTAGATGGCTCCAGCGACCCCAGAAATAACTGGGATAAGAAAAGGTTATATTATAACCTAAGGCCTACACATCTTCTCGGATAATCTCCATGAAAACAATATCAAAGGTATTGAATGAGTTCAAGCAATCTTTCTTTTTGTCTTTAATCCGTTTTCCATCCATGGTTGGTTTTTCCCTCGGACTCAGCGAAGGATCTCACTTCTATCGCCTCAAGGGCAGTGCCCTGAACCGTGAGCCATTTGGTCGGGGATACAACTGGGGAGGAGGATCAGTACCTCGCCCAGGTGGCCTCACCAACTATTCTGAGCAGGGGCGTTGTGAGTGGGGTTTAGGGATGGGAAGATTGGAAGGGATAGACAAGGAAAATGGAAGGAAGCGGCCGTGACATTAAGTTAGGTACCATCCCGGCATTTGCTTGGAGTAGAAGTCGAGAACCGCGGAAAACCACTTTGAGGATGACTGAGGTGCGAATAGAACCCCCCTCTACTTAATTGACCTCCCGAGGCTGAGTAGATCCCGTTCCAGTCCTCGAATCACTTTTCAAATTCCCTGGCAGAGCCAGGAATCGAAGAGACTTCTTCCAGATAAAGTACCATCCGTGTTTAGTGATTACCTCACTCATAAACAAAAATGTTCCAAACGTATACGTTATCCTATCTCCAGGTTAGTCTCATGTAAAATCAGAAAATGTTCAAACAATGGCAGCATCACCTACGAAGAAACTCCTCGATCTTCTATGAAAAAGGAATTCAAGTATATAACCCACCTCCAAGAGCATTCCGAAGGGCTAAATACAATAGAAACAGACGGAACATTATCTTGTTAAGGAAATAAATTTATAGGTATAAAAATAACTTGCAAGGTAAGGCAGAAACTAGAATAATTAAAGTCTGAGAAGAAGGTGAAAATGACAAACTTACAGAAGAGGGTAAAATAAATTGAAAAAAATGTCAGTAATGGTTATTAAATGTTACTATTTCTTGCAGAGCAGCTAGAAACGTAAGGAAAAAAACATTAAATTTGTTGAGACTACTTTGAAAATATATACTTTTGGCACATAAATGAACCAATAGTTACGATTTTATTAGAGCAATGGGTTGTCTAAAACTTCCTCACAGGAAGACATTAAAAATTTCGTTGAATACACTAAAGGAGAGACAGGTATAACTTCTCTGATTAAACAACGATTGAACTATGAACTAAGGAATTTGGAAAATCCCGAAGAAATGATTGGTTCATAACTGACGAGATGGCCATTAAAGCGAAAGTGTTGTATTATGGTAAAATCGATCAGTTCCTTGACTATTCCGAAGGTCAACTCGAAGCGACCGGTATATAATTTCGTGTGGCTATTTCTAGCCGAGTGCAGCCCTTGTAAGGCAGACCCTCCGATGAGGGTGGGCGGCATCTGCCGTGAGTAGGTAACTGCGTGTTATTGTGGTGGAGGATAGTGTTATGTGTGGTGTGTGAGTTGCAGGGATGTTGAGGACAGCACAAACACCCAGCCCCCGGGCCATTGGAATTAACCAATGAAGGTTAAAATCCCCGACCCGGCCGGGAATCGAACCCGGGACCCTCTGAACCGAAGGCCAGTACGTTGACCATTCAGCCAACGAGTCGGACGAAGCGACTGGTACCAGCGATAAAGATGCAAACAGGCTTCCATGTTTCTTGTTGTGCGGGCTGTCAACTGCTTTTCGCATACGTGTTGCCTTTTGTTTCACGCACCAAGTAACGGGCGCTAACTTAACGATTTGACGAAGAAAGTTGTCATCGAGGTAGGAGAAATTGGATTCCAAGTTCTTAGAATCGTGACGGACAATTGTTCGGTGAACGTTCATATGATGAGAGAGTTTGGTAATGGTAAACTTAGGAGCGAAATTTCGCAGCCTGTTGATCAGAACAGGCCGCTTTTTCTAAGTTTTTACTCGAGCCACATCTTTAAAAAATTGTGCTCACAATTTCTCAACAAGGACTTCACCCACGAGGGGAAAATAATTTCAAACATGCACTTAAAAAAGATGTATGAAGCACAGAACGAAAACATTCTGATTCCTGCACGTGGCCTCGCCAAAAAGGTTCTTTCTCCTCCCAGTCTGGGGAAAATAAATGTTAGACGTGCAAAATACGTGTTTTCGACACTTGTAATAGCTGCGCTGAAATCTTTACCAGTAGTTGCTCCAGAAATTGTGACAGATCATCGAAATCTTCATAAGACAATTGCATTTTTGGACGGTGTGAGGAAATGGCATTATATTCATGACGTGTGCAACACCACGCCTCTAGAAATACAGACAAAGAAGTATTTATACACATTGACGACGAGCGATTGACCTGGCTTTCGGAACACTTTTTGCCTTTTATAGAGGAAATTCAAAGATCCGATAAACGGGAAGGAGAGGATTAGCCAAAGGAGATATGAAGCTCTAGTAATTACCACTCAATCTACCGTGAAATGTATCAAACATTTACTCTCAGTAAGATTCCATTATGTTCTAAGTAGAAAACTTAGCATTGACGACATTGAACTCCTGTTTAGCCACCTGGGCAGGAGAGGTGGTTTCAATGATATGTTGGAAGCTAGATGCCAGATGTAAACCCGTCAGTTACTTCCAACACCGAACATCAAGTTTTCAAGACCTTGTATGTCATAAGGAATACGGTAATCCAGAAGGATGCAGGTGTTAGATGAACCCATTGAAAGTATATGTTTTAAATTTTCATAAATGTATTGTTTACCGGGAGGTACACCCTAACGCTGCGCATTCAAATTCAGCGCCTAAATGAACTCCTCTATTGGTAAAACAGTGAAACTGAAACTCACCGCCGTCTCGATCCTCTTATACTGCCTGCTCTATGCCACTAGTTTAACACAGGAAGGCGCGACTACCAATATTTCTCCAAGTCGCCGTAAGAGTGCAGCAGTAGACGCACAATCTTCGCTGTCAGTGGGGGTGTAGCACTGTGTTAATGGAGCATGAATGTGTGTGAAAACCTGAGTTATTTCGTACAATGAGTAAACGTGTCTGGTCACTTCCGTTCGTACAAGATATATTTTGTATAGAACTGTGAAATAAATTAATCATGTTATGCTTATAGATATTTCAAAATTGATTTTAAGTTGTTGGTACTTGTTTCTTTCCGTTCGTGCAAGGTATATTTATCGTAGAACTGAAACTTCAGATCTTTCCCCGAAATATTCAGCTGTTGTGTACCATTTTGCCAATCTCGGCAAGGTGGTTCACAGCCAGATACGACTCCATGAAATACCGTCTAGAAGGGAATTAAGAGAAAAGCTGCTGTCGGCTTTATCTAGGCAAGGAACTAATAAAGGAAGTAGGCCTAATTGGATATCCTCAGATTACTCTCGCATCTGTGCCTTTACACCTTATTTCAGAATGTGATGGAGCTTCCGCGGCTCAGGCGGCAGCGCGCCGCCTCTCACCGCTGGGTTCTGTAGTTCAAATCCCGGTCACTCCATGTGAGATTTGTGCTGGACAAAGCGGAGGCGGGACAGGTTTTTCTTCGGATACTCCGGTTTTCCATGTCATATTTCATTCCAGCAACACTCTCGAATATCATTTCATTTCATCTGTCATTCATTAATCATTGACCCGGAGGAGTGCGACAGGCTTCGGCAGCCGGCACAATTCCTATCCTCGCTGCTAGATGGGGGCCTCCTTCATTTCATTCCTGACCCGGTCGAATGACTGGAAACAGGCTGCAGATTTCTTCCAGAAGGATATTAAAGCCGTGGAGGGTAGTGGATTCCTTGTGATAAGAACTGTGATGGACAATCACAAAACAAACGTCTTCATGTTTAGACATTTTGGACAACCTCAGATATCCAGACAATAATATTCCAATCAAACTATAAACAGGAAATCATATCCTAATTTGCGGGTACTAGGTTCATGTTGTTGAAGGGAGGATGGAGTGTGACATTTGTGTCAGCAACATCTCACTGCCTAGAGCTTCGACACCGCTAAATGGAACTGATTATGCATCAGGACAGAGCAGGAGTTCGATACCTAAAACCTTGTTTTGTTGCTCTGGTGAAGCATCTGCAGGAGTTCGTCTAAGCTGCTGTGCCCTATTGTCGAAGTCTTTCAAACGTACGAGCGTAATGCGAGGAGTTGCGACGTCTTCCCTTTCAGAATACCGGGCGAGTTAGCTGTGCGGTTAGGAGCGCGCAGCTGTGAGCTTGCATCCGGGAGATAGTGGGTTCGAACCGCACTGTCGGCAGCCCTGAAGATGGTTTTCCGCGGTTTCTCATTTTCACATCCTAATTAAGGCCACGGCCGCTTCCTTCCCATTCCTAGGCCTTTTCCATCCCATCGTCGCCATAAGACCTATCTGTGTCGGTGCGACGTAAAACAAATAGAAAAAAAAACTTTCAGAATGTGTTTTGTTACAGTTTGAGGTCAAAGAAGATCAGCAAACTGTCAGTGATATTATCCTAACCAACTTCGTAAGATCTCTATTATTTGATATTGCGTTAGCAAGAACACAAAAAGTACGGTACCACTCCAAGCCTTCCTCCAGGAAAATCTTTAAATTGTGCATTAAGAGGCCAACCGCGACTTCATACAGGTAATATTGCCGATATTTAATATTACTGATGTAATTTACGAGTTTCGATGAACATATGACCATACTGCATAGTGTTTTGTAGGCTGTCATCATTAGAATAAGTTTAGAACATTGTGCATCTATGTCTGCCATCTAGCGGAGAAAATTGTCGCAGCGTAGTCGCAAAAGAGGCTCGCATAGAACAGGCAGTATAGGAGGATCGAGAAGGCGATGATTAAAGCATAAGCAAACGCAATACCGATTACATCCAAAATAAAATGGCGGAAGTCATAGGGGATCAGCTGCTGACTGTTCAAGATCACGCCGTCATCTAAATAAATTCATTTTAACGCGAAACTTTCGTATACTGGATTACTTTTCACCAGATCTTTTTGTCTCACATATGGAGCTGCATATCCCAGGACCTAAACCTGGTCCCTTTACATGGATGTGTCTGATGTGTTTTATTTAAGAAGAGAGAAACTCACCTAAGGAAAGTTTTTGCACCAGAATCTCCAAAACTATTGTTAGACAATGTGAATTTGGTACAAAATATACTCTGTTTATCCAGTTTTTATTTAACGTTTGACACCATGCTGGAAAAAGCACCAATCCTATTGGCTTAGACAACCCTGTGCTGTCCGATTATGCATGACCAATTACAATGTATTAGACCGTAATGCGGAACCCAACATGGCGGTTGTTTTGGGCCATTGCCCTAGGCGTAGTTTCGCTGTCTGCTTTGAAAGAAGAGAAAGGCGATGGGTGTAAGTTCTATAAGAAATAATAACGCTGATCATTTTCGTAAAGTCTAAGTATTATATTCAACATTAACTGCATTTGCAAAGTTAAAAACTACGAAATGAATTTATCGCCTTAAAAATATTTAAGCCTCGAACACGTATTTGACCCACGAACATAACCCTACAGCCAACAAAGTTGAACGTCACGAACTTTTACCAACATTTATACAGCGTGAAATAGATTTAAAAGTTAGAACACAAGGCACCAACTCCAGTATCATCAAATGTCATTGTTAGTTACCAAGAAGCAGTCAGCTTCAAATGTGCACCTAACGATGTATTTTTAAGATATCAATGACATCATTTACGACCGAGGGGGAAAGGTATGTCACTAAAATTTTCGCCGAAAGTAAGCTGGAACGTTATTTTCCAAAGAATAATTTGCTGCCAACTTTCTTTATTTTACATTCCCTTGCCTTTTGTCCTGGGAGTTCACTTGTATTATCATAGTTAGGCTACTAACCTTCACATCTTTGGTCTGGTGGTTATTAACAAGTGCCTGAGGAAATGTTTTCCTCAAAAACATTTTTGTATCTATTGATAAAAAGCTTAGATGAAATAATTAGCACTGATGACGTTCATAATTGCCGTAAATAACTGTTACGTACAATGTAAACCACGTTTCTAAAGCCAAGAATCACGAAATGATATTAGTGCCTCGTCTAAAAAATGTTAGAAAAAACAAACACATGTTCAATTCATTAACATAATCCTATAGCTGGCAAATCTAACAACATATATCTGTAAACGAAAACAGTGTAGAAGAGATTTAAAAAAGAGCTTCCACTTCAGCCCGTGTTTTAATGACTGCTTTCAACAAGGCAGCATATAGACACTCGTCATCAAGGTTAAGATACACACATTTTTCTCACGTAGGCCCTACTGAATTCCAAAACCAACCAGAGCATATCATTCTGTAACTGAAGATATTAAAATTTATATTTGTCACTAGTAAACACCTAGAAAAGTTCTAAACATTGCAACACAGGGACAAGAATATTGATCACTGACACTTCAAACCGTTTTTATCAAGTAAATGTGATGTTACAGTCCAAAGGGAAACCTCCGTATCTTGCAGTGATGCACACCGAAATAATACCAGTTACTTCTGAATAATAACGGTAGTTCTCTTAACCTATTTTCCCGTCAGTAATTTGACCTTTGGTAATCCAAACGTTGTGGCATCAGTACATTCATAATAAATCTACAACCATGTACAAAACATGTACCTATCACATGTTTACATTTAAGGCATATCCCCTACAACACGGCAGAGAAAGCAATCGAAGCACCGGAATAACGCCCAGGATACGGTAAAAGTAAATTCTAATCGCTAATAGAAGAAACCGTAACAATACTGAACATATCCAAAATAGCAAAGAGATAGTGAAACCGCGTATTCAAGCTACAAGATGATCTCTTCCGCTTGGACACACGAGCGATATAAACCAAAAACCGAATATAATGTAAACAAGACCCAATGCCCTCGCAACGCATGGCCAAAGCTCGCGGCCATTTTACACATATCGATAAATGCCTTCAGGTCTAATCACAGAACACCAATATATAATTGTAGTTGGTATTGGATTATGTTTAACGCTCAGAGAACGTGACTATGTTTATGTCACCGCCGTCTCGATTCTCTTATACTGCCTGCTCTATGCCACTAGTTTAACACAGGAAGGCGCGACTACCAATAATTCTCCAAATCGCAGTAAGAGTGCAGCAGTAGACGCACAATCTTCGCTGTCAGTGTGGGTGTAGCACTGTATTATTGGTGCATGAATGTGTGCGAAAACCTGAGTTATTTTGTACAATGAGTAAACTTGTCTGGTCACTTTCGTTCGTACAAGCTATATTTTGAATAGAACTGTGATATGAATTATTCATGTTACGTTTATAGATATTTCAAAAATTGATTTTAAGGTGTTGGTACTTGTTTCTTTCCGTTCGTGCAAGGTATATTTTTCGTAGAACTGAAACTTCAGATTCTTTCCCCGAAATATTGAACTGTTGTATACCATGTTGCCAATCTCAGCAAGGTTGTTCGCAGCCAGAAAATATACGACTCCATGAAATACAGTCTAGAAGAGAATTGAGAGAAAAGCGGCTGTCGGCTTTATCTAGGCTAGGACCTAATGAAGGAAGTAATTGGATATCCTCAGATTACTCTCGCATCTGTGCCTTTACACCTTATTTCAGAATTTGATGGAGCCTCCGCGGCTCAGGCGGTAGACGCCGGCCTCTCACCGCTGCGTTCTGTGGTTCAAATCCCGGTCATTCCATGTGAGATTTGTGCTGGACAAAGCGGAGGCGGGACAGGTTTTTCTCCGGATACTCCGATTTTCCCTGTCATATTTAATTCCAGAAACACTCTCGAATATCATTTCATTTCATCTGTCATTCATTACTCATTGCCCCGGAGGGGTGCGACAGGCTTCGCCAGCCGGCACAATTCCCATCCTCCCTGCTAGATGGGGGCTTCATTCATTCCATTCCTGGCTCGGTCGAATGACTGGAAAGAGGCTGCGGATTTTTTTTCAGAAGGTGATTTAAGCCGTGGAGGATAGTGGATTCCTTGCGATAAAAATTGTGACGGACAATCACTAAACGCCTTCATGTTTAGACATTTTGGGCAACCTCAGATATCCAGACGATAATATTCCAATCAAACTAGAAACATGAAATCAAATCCTAGCTTGCAGGTACTAGGTTCGTGTTGTTGAAGAGAGGATGGAGTGTGACATTTGTGTCAGCAACATCTCACTGCCTAGAGCTTCGACACCTCTAAATGGAACTGATTATACATCAGGACAGAGGAGGAGTTCGATACCCAAAACCTAGTTTTGTTGCTCTGGTGAAGCATCTCCAGGAGTTCGTTTAAACTGATGTGCCCTATTGTCGAAGTCCTTCAAGCGTATGAGCGTAATACTAGGACTTGCGACATCTTCCCTTTCAGAATACCGGGCGAGTTGGCCGTGCGGTTAGGAGCGCGCAGCTATGAGCTTACATCCGGGAGATAGTGGGTTCGAACCCCACGGTCGGCAGCCCTGAAGTTGGTTTTCCGTGGTTTCCCATTTTCATACCAGGCAAATTCTGGGCTGTACCTTAATTAAGGCCACGGCCGCTTCCTTCCCATTCCTAGGCCTTTACTATCCCATCATCGCCATAAGACCCATCTGTATCGGTGCGACGTAAAACAAATATTTAAAAAACTTTCAGAATGTGTTTTGTTACAGTGTGAGGCCAAAGAACATCAGCAAAATGTTTGTGATATTATCCTAGCCAAGTTCGTAAGACCTCTATTATTTGATATTGCGTTGGCAAGAACACAAAAAGTACGGTACCACTCCAAGCCTTCTTCCAGGAAAATCTTTAAATTGTGCAAGAAGAGGCCAACTGCGACTTCGTGCAGGTAATATTGCCGGTATTTAATATTACTGATGTAATTTACGAGCTTCAGTGAACATATGACCATACTGCATAGTGTTTTGTAGGCTGTCGTCATTAGAATAAGTTTAGACCATTGTGCGTCTATGTCTGCCATCTAGCGGAGAAATGTTGTCGCAGCGTAGTCGCAAAAAGGCTCGCATAGAGCAGGCAGTATAGGAGGATCGAGACGGCGGTGCTGAAACTACACAAACTTAGAACTTTACTCAGAAGATGTCACCTCAGAAATATGATGTAATTTTGTTATTGTGAAGTTTCCTAAACTAACTGAATTTCTACTAGTTTTGTTTGGACATTGGACATTCTTCCACAGAGGACACTACTAAAGACTATGATCATGCACCCTGGTGCGATGTGTAAGAACTTATAATTTAAAGAAGTTTTGTATTCCTAAGTTGTTTTTCTGATTGATGATCATTTATTTTTGGGTTGGCAATATTTCCCTTTCCTTTCCGCCAGTTTTGAATCTGGCTAATGAAAATTTTCTGTAATTAATTTTCCACTTATCACAGGCTTCATGTTCGATGTTGAGTGTTACTTTTGAATTTAACCAATAAAATTAAGAGGGTGTGTCCTGATTCATCTTGAATGATCTCGAACCTTCCCCGAGGGTTTATAAACTGCGGCTTTTCACGTTTCTTGGTCAATTCATCGTCATATTTCTGAATATGCATGTTAAGCAGGAGGCGGGCGGCCTCTTTCGTCGGCAGCTAGAACTTCTACAAGGTAATGGCCAAATAAATTTATTCTTTCTTGCTACCTCCACAGCTTAACCCGAGGGAAAGGTCCGAATCTTTAACTATGTAACCAACTTTTCTAAAGTGTAAATCTTCTTTCGGCTAAGGTAAAAAATTCGAAAATATTTAACTGTAAATCAGGGATAGAGAGTGAAGTACCCTCTCGAGCTCCCCTTCATCTTGGTTTGAGGTACCTACGTTTGTGTAACCTTTCGTTTCTGCAATGTATTAAAGTTATTTACATCCGTGCTACCTCAGCAGTTTGGGGTTAGCCCCTGTTTCATCGGCCGAGAGCCCTATAGGTTTTAATTATATTTTGGAGTATAGTCTTCGCCTCCATTCAAATTGTACTTGGGCCGTTTATTTAACCTGTTTTTTTTCACTAAGGCCCTGTAGGTTGGGTACTAGATACCTCTGTGTAATAATATTTCTATTTGTAAATAGTGCCTTGTAAGGCCAGAGATCGTCAGATTTTCATGGAATGTTGCCTTGAGTGGACTTGAGAAACTGAGAGCCTCTTATCTCTTTTTCAAATTTTGTAATTGTAATGAGTGCTTCTGGAAGGCTAGATATTGTGATTTTAGGAGCAAGTGCACTTTGAACTAGGGGATTTCTGCCCTTGACTAAAATTGTTCTCATTTTTGATAAATTAGAGCTGCGAGCTCTGGAAATTGTAAATTTACGGGCTTGAAGCTCAGGACCTGTAACAGTCACTAATCCCGGATTTTCCTAATCTTGTTCCAAGAGTACTTTGTACCTGATATGTTTTATGCTCACCAAGTGAAAACTGTTAAGTTGTTGTTTTCTGAAAAAATATAACCTTCAGTTCAAGTTTTAAATTGATTTCGATATTGTAGATAGACCCATTCATGCCCACACCTTCTCGCACCTCTTTCTGCTCCACGGGAAACCTCGGAACATATAGTACCGAAAAATTATGCACTTTAGCTATTGGATTTGTCTCAGCTATTATGTGATTATATTTGAAATTTGACCCATGGTGTGTATTCTATTATTTTTAATAATACTATTATTGGATTGACGTCCCACTTACTACTTTTACGGTTTTCGGAGATTTTTGTTATTTGTAGAGGTTTCCGTCTGCATTCAACTGTCTTATTTAACAATGGTTGCCAGATATTTAGTACAAATTGCTGAGGAAAACACAAAATGTGACTTTTATTAGGGACAACTCTCTTCACAATTAACAAACAGTCCACTGATGTATTTAATTAAAGCACAAGATCGAGGAGGACAACGGTACTGTACCAGGAAAAGTTTTTGGGGAAAGGGCATGAGTAGGACCTCAGGGAGTGGAACTTGGTTTTGGAGCCGATACAGAGTAGGATAGACTCGCAGAGCGAATAATAGATGGTTAAATTTTTTAAAAACAATTTATTAATTCTTCACCCTGCAATATGATTATTGGACTCAAATCTGGCATTGAAATTAAAAGTTTGAACGCAATCTTCCTGAATTCTGTTCATGAAAATTAAATGAATATCACTGATTCCAAAGTCTTTCATATGTGAGAAGACGAGGTATTAGATTTCCACCTAAAGTCTTTCTAAATATGAGCACACACTTGTAATTGCAAATTGACATGAGAAATTAAATTTCTGTTAAAAGTTTTCAGTTTTCAGTTTGTAAATCTTGATGTATAGCACACTTGAAAAGCCTAAAGTCTTTCTATGAGATATGAAAATTAAATTTGAAAATTAAATTAATCACTTCGGAGAAACTATGAGAACTCTGAAATATTTGTTCAGACGCGGCACTGAAGTTTCCACTGTTCAAAATTAATGAGAAAATTTTAGTCAGTTTGTTACTACTCACTTAATGAAAGAAATGTTGCTATAAATGTTGAAGGATGGACATCTGGAATGTTCCGTGGAGAATCAGGGTCGGCGATGTTCCCTTAACACACCATGTTGACGTCTCCCGATGAGGTAATGACGGCTGAAACTGGATCGTGTAGAATTGCAGCTCGTTAAGGTGATTTTTCGCACACGAAAAATTCACTTAGTGCGAGTAGTTATCACTGACACTGTCATTTACTGTTGAACACAGTTTATGGCGTAATTGAACTTTAAGACGTTAAATGAATAATCACAGTCCTTCCTGTATGAAATACTATTTAAAGTCGTTACTGAAACGTCCATAATTACACAGTTCACACTTGAAAAGGCAAATCATAGTCTATAATCACAGTCTTTAACACGGTCATTAAGTCACTAAGGGTTATTTTCTGATTATCTTGTTATTATAACGTCATATTGCCTCAGAAAAAGTTCTTAGTATTCACCCAGATTACCACTGTAAGTCGTATACTAATATGGCGTGAATAAAGAAATACAGTTCAATACTCGAAAATAAATGAGTTCTGGCAATTAGTTTCTGTAGAAGTTCAATATCATGTGAAGTAAACTATGTCTACACGTAATGATATATTCTGTGAACGTTAAATATTTGGTATTTGCACTTCAATAACTTCACTCGTATCAGTAGTATAATGGGAGAGTTCGGGCGCCTCCTCCTCCTCCCGCCGCCTCCTCCGCCGTCCGCGGGAAATTTGAATTTTGGCGGGAAATTTGAATTTTGGCGCGAGATTTGAATTTGTAAACAAAGCCACGTGCTTTTTGACAGCTGTCATCGACAACAACGCAACGCTAACCTCACTGCTGCCATCTTGACGGGCCTAAACCTCACTAGTGCCAACTTAACCTAACTAGCATGAGGTAAACAAAGCCACGTGTTTTTTGACAGCCACGTGCTTTTTGACAGACAACAACGCATCGCTAACCTCAGTACTGCCATCTTGACGGACCTAAACCTCAGTAGTGCCAACTTAACCTCACTAGCATGAGGTAAACAAATCCACGTGATTTTTGACAGCCACGTGCTTTTTGACAGATTTGTAAACAAAGCCACGTGCTTTTTGACAGACAACAACGCATCGCTAACCTCAGTACTGCCATCTTGACGGGCCTAAACCTTAGTGGTACCAACTTAACCTAACTAGCATGAGGTAAACAAAGCCACGTGCTTTTTGACAGCCACGTGCTTTTCGACAGATTTGTAAACAAAGCTACGTGCTTTTTGACAGCTGTCATCGACAACAACGCATCGCTAACGTCAGTACTGCCATCTTGACGAGCCTAAACTTTAGTGGTACCAATTTAACCTAACTAGCAGGAGGTAAACAAAGCCACGTGCTTTTTTGACAGCTGTCATCCGCCATCTTTAAACCACAGAGCACTGTGCTGCCCTCTTGCGTCACCTGTCATCGGCAGTGCTGCCATCTTGACGGGCCTAAACCTTAGTGCTACCAACTTAACCTCACTAGCTTGAGATAAACAAATCCACGTGCTTTTTGAAAGCCACGTGCTTTTTTGATAGCTGTCATCCGCCATCTTTAATCTATAGAGCACAGTGCTGCCCTCTTTAGCTACTTACCTTTGAAATGTGGTGGCGGATAATTTGAAAAATGCTTTTCGACAAGCAGCCATCTTTAATCCAGAGAGAACAGTGCTGCCCTCTATGTGGTGGCGGCAAATTGAAAAATTCCACGTGCTCTTGTTTGAAAACAAACTCACGTGCTTTTTTTGACAGCTGTCATCTGCCATCTTTAATCTATAGAGCACAGTGCTGCCCTCTTTAGTTTGAAATGTGGTGGCGGTAAATTCCACGTGCTCTTGTTTGGAAACAAAGCCATGTGCAGCTGTCATCCGCCATCTTTAATCAACAGAGCACCGTGCTGCTATCATGCGGGCAATTTCATCACCTATCACCCGCCATCTTTAATCTACAGAACACCGTGCTGCCCTCTTTATTGCTACTACCTTAAGCATGTAGTAGCGGGCAATTTGAAAAGTTCTGTTAGCTATCATCCACCATCTTTAATCAAGAGAGCACCATGCTGCCATCTTTAGCTAGATACCTTTGAAATGTGGTGGCGGCAAATTGAAAAATTCCACGTGCTCTTGTTTGGAAACAAACTCACGTGCTTTTTTGACAGCTACCATCCGCCATCTTTAATCAACAGAGCATAGTGCTGCCCTCTTTAGTTTGAAATGTGGTGGCGGCAAATTCCACATGCTCTTGTTTGGTAAACATAGCCACGTGCTTTTTTGACAGCTATCATCCGCCATCTTTAATCCAGAGAGCACCGTGCTGCCCTCTTTATCGCAGTAGATGTAAATTCGTCACCTGTCATACGCAGTGCTGCTATCTTTAGCTAGATACCTTTGAAATGTGGTGGTGGATAATTTGAAAAGAAAAATTCTACAGCAGTCCTCTCTCGACGCTAATTGCATAAGATGGCGGCTATACATGACTCCTTAAGGGTGCTTACGCAAGATGGCTGCTATACATAGACGCCCTTGGGATGCTTGCGCAAGATGGTGGTTATACAAGGCTCCTTATGAGACGCCCTAGTGATGCTTGCGCAAGATGGCGGTTGCTCTTATGAGGCGGCTTAAGGGTCCTTGCACAAGATGGCTAGAGACGCCCTAAGGATGCTTGCGTAAGATGGCGGACACAAGATTTCGGCTATACACGTCTCCTTATGAGACGCCTTAAGGGTGCTTGCGCAAGATGGCTGCTGCTCTTAGCTTAGAGGCTAACACGTCGTGCTAGTTCGATTCATTAAATTTGGGGCTTAAATGCAAAATGTTAAATATCTCGAAAGCGATGCATCGTAGAGCAAAACGGACAAAAAATTTTCTACCCAGTACCTCGGTTCGCAGTACGAGGAACAAGAAAAACATAGTCTAATGATGAGATCAACGGTTCGGTTCCTACTTAGGCCCTTTAGCATTCGCTCTGTTTTAGCTTGTATTGAAGCAAGTCTTCGTAACATGATCAGGTTTAGCTATGGTAGAGAGTATAACGTGCCGTGCAGGTTCGATTCATTAAATTTGGGGCTTAAATGCAAAATGTTAAATATCTCGAAAACGGACAAAATTTTTCTACCTGATACCTAGGTTTGCAGTATCAGGAACATGATAGCATAAGAAAAACATAGTCTAATGATGAGATCGACGGTTCGATTCCTACTTAGGCCCTTTGGCATTGGCAGCTATCTATTTCTACAAGATGGTGACTATACATAGCTTCTTATGAGACAGCTTAAGAGCGCTTGCGCAAGATGGCTGCTGCTCTTATGAGACTCCCTAGGGGTGCTTGCGGGAGGTAGCAGCGACAAGACGATGACTATACACAGCTGCTTATGATACGGTCTAGAGGTGCTTACACAAGATGGTAGCTGCTCTGATGAAGAAAGCTAGCTATGCATCGTGCAGGTATCTTTACAGCACTAAACCTCATACCTTTGAAATGTGGTGGCAGGTAATTTGAAAAATTCGACGTGCTTTTTCTTCACAGCAGCTATCTTTAAACAATAGCGGCTATACATAAGCTGTTAAGGCCTCCTCTTATGTCAAGGCATAGCTCTATCGAACAAGTTTAAACCTGCATCGGGATAGCTAGAGTAAGCATGTGCTGCAGTGATGACGTCATTATGCATGTTTAGACTTGCAAATCACTAAAGAAACATAACAAGACTAGAATCGAACACCGCACTCTATGCCGTTAACTTTATCATGTGATCGGAACATTGATTGAAGTGTTTAGAACACTAAATAAGTGATCAAGACTATAATAGAACACTGTACTCGATACAACATGTGTTTAGAACATGTCAGGGGATACCTTCGTTCTAAGAAGATTAGATTACCGCACATTCCTTGGCTAAAGGGCTAATGGGCTAAAGGGCTAATGGGCTAAAGGGATAAAGGGCTAAAGTGCTAATGGGCTAATGGGCTAAAGGGCTAGGGCGCCTCTCCTCTCTTTATCCGGGCTTGAGACCGGCTCTACAACTAGAGGCGGAGTTAACACCCTAAGGAAGGGAGAATGTTGGGAAATAATCTATACGAATATAGCTACTCGATCGACTATATACTACAGATGGATGACTTAGGTGAGGGTAAGCGCTTACTTAATAATACCTACACGACGTAATTCATACTCTATTTCAAAAATATCTTCTTTGTACTGTGTGTAACCAGCATCATGATAGGCTCTTAGCAGTTGTAAACGTTTTACGAGTACGTTGGGGTCTTTACAGTAGCTTATATCTACATAGGGTAACAGAGGCTTGTTGTGAACTTTGAGTCTATATGCAGACAGTTGATGTGCAGGGACTTGTTTTGATGTAATACGTGCTTCAACAGTAGCGTTTCTAGGTACAAACATAACTTGTTTCGATAGCGATGAAGCGTTGAAATTTCCTTCTTCTTTACCTTGCATCTCTTCTTGAGATGTTTGCACTTCGACAGAACGTGTAGTAGGCTTAGGAAATGAAGTAAAATCATCAAGCTGTAATGGCAATGAATTTTCTTCTTCTACTTTCCCTTTACTAGTGTTTTGATCAACATCATTATCCTTATTATCATAATCATGATCTTGCCTCTCTTTATCTTGAAGTTTGTGCTCAGTAACAGAACTTGCAGCAGGCAAGGGAGAATTAAAAATCTCTCGCAGAGGTGTACTTTTTAAACATAAATCAGTGTTCGCTGGAATATGGTTGAGCTCTTTGTATTTTGTTCCCGATGAAGCTACATTACACGCGGCTTCATGACGTTGAGCGTTGTATGCGTTCTTGAACTCTCTTCTACAATGTTTGCATTGAAAAATCGTCCTACATGATATCTCATGACGTCTCCTGTGATAGCTTCGGGAAAATGCTTTTCCACACTCTTCGCAAATATACCTAGAAATAGGTTTTTCCATGACGGACTTTTATCTTCTGCTAACAGATTCTTCTTTAAATCTACTCGACATTTGTTACTCTCTACTTCGATGATGCGAACAGTTTAGCGATTAATAGTAAACTAACACAAAAGCGTATAACCAAGGTAGCAACAGTAAGGTTTAAGCCCATCAAGATGGCAAGAGTGAGGTTAGCGACGTTCTGCTGTTGGATTTTAAATTCCGCGCTGTAACATGCATAAGGTGGCAGCCTTGAGGTTTACTGCCGTAAAGATGGCAGCAGTGAGGTTAGCGACGCTCTATTGTCCTTCAAAGTGAGGTTAGGGTTCGTCAAGAAGACAGCTGTCAAAAAAGCACGTGGCTATGTTTACCAAACAAGAGCACGTGGTCGTAACGTCACGGTCACGTAGTATGCTGCTTCAGCATGCAATGTGCTTTTGTGTTAGTTTACTATTAATCGCTAAACTGTTCGCATCATCGAAGTAGAGAGTAACAAATGTCGAGTAGATTTAAAGAAGAATCTGTTAGCAGAAGATAAAAGTCCGTCATGGAAAAACCTATTTCTAGGTATATTTGCGAAGAGTGTGGAAAAGCATTTTCCCGAAGCTATCACAGGAGACGTCATGAGATATCATGTAGGACGATTTTTCAATGCAAACATTGTAGAAGAGAGTTCAAGAACGCATACAACGCTCAACGTCATGAAGCCGCGTGTAATGTAGCTTCATCGGGAACAAAATACAAAGAGCTCAACCATATTCCAGCGAACACTGATTTATGTTTAAAAAGTACACCTCTGCGAGAGATTTTTAATTCTCCCTTGCCTGCTGCAAGTTCTGTTACTGAGCACAAACTTCAAGATAAAGAGAGGCAAGATCATGATTATGATAATAAGGATAATGATGTTGATCAAAACAGTAGTAAAGGGAAAGTAGAAGAAGAAAATTCATTTCCATTACAGCTTGATGATTTTACTTCATTTCCTAAGCCTACTACACGTTCTGTCGAAGTGCAAACATCTCAAGAAGAGATGCAAGGTAAAGAAGAAGGAAATTTCAACGCTTCATCGCTATCGAAACAAGTTATGTTTGTACCTAGAAACGCTACTGTTGAAGCACGTATTACATCAAAACAAGTCCCTGCACATCAACTGTCTGCATATAGACTCAAAGTTCACAACAAGCCTCTGTTACCCTATGTAGATATAAGCTACTGTAAAGACCCCAACGTACTCGTAAAACGTTTACAACTGCTAAGAGCCTATCATGATGCTGGTTACACACAGTACAAAGAAGATATTTTTGAAATAGAGTATGAATTACGTCGTGTAGGTATTATTAAGTAAGCGCTTACCCTCACCTAAGTCATCAATCTGTAGTATATAGTCGATCGAGTAGCTATATTCGTATAGATTATTTCCCAACATTCTCCCTTCCTTAGGGTGTTAACTCCGCCTCTAGTTGTAGAGCCGGTCTCAAGCCCGGATAAAGAGAGGAGAGGCGCCCTAGCCCTTTAGCCCATTACCCCATTAGCCCTTTAGCCCTTTAGCCCTTTAGCCCATTAGCCCTTTAGCCAAGGAATGTGCGGTAATCTAATCTTCTTAGAACAAAGGTATCCCCTGACATGTTCTAAACACATGTTGTATCGAGTACAGTGTTCTATTATAGTCTTGATCACTTATTTAGTGTTCTAAACACTTCAATCAATGTTCCGATCACATGATAAAGTTAACGGCATAGAGTGCGGTGTTCGATTCTAGTCTTGTTATGTTTCTTTAGTGATTTGCAAGTCTAAACATGCATAATGACGTCATCACTGCAGCACATGCTTACTCTAGCTATCCCGATGCAGGTTTAAACTTGTTCGATAGAGCTATGCCTTGACATAAGAGGAGGCCTTAACAGCTTATGTATAGCCGCTATTGTTTAAAGATAGCTGCTGTGAAGAAAAAGCACGTCGAATTTTTCAAATTACCTGCCACCACATTTTAAAGGTATGAGGTTTAGTGCTGTAAAGATACCTGCACGATGCATAGCTAGCTTTCTTCATCAGAGCAGCTACCATCTTGTGTAAGCACCTCTAGACCGTATCATAAGCAGCTGTGTATAGTCATCGTCTTGTCGCTGCTACCTCCCGCAAGCACCCCTAGGGCGTCTCATAAGAGCAGCAGCCATCTTGCGCAAGCGCTCTTAAGCTGTCTCATAAGAAGCTATGTATAGTCACCATCTTGTAGAAATAGATAGCTGCCAATGCCAAAGGGCCTAAGTAGGAATCGAACCGTCAATCTCATCATTAGACTATGTTTTTCTTATGCTATCATGTTCCTGATACTGCAAACCTAGGTATCAGGTAGAAAAATTTTGTCCGTTTTCGAGATATTTAACATTTTGCATTTAAGCCCCAAATTTAATGAATCGAACCTGCACGGCACGTTATACTCTCTACCATAGCTAAACCTGATCATGTTACGAAGACTTGCTTCAATACAAGCTAAAACAGAGCGAATGCTAAAGGGCCTAAGTAGGAACCGAACCGTTGATCTCATCATTAGACTATGTTTTTCTTGTTCCTCGTACTGCGAACCGAGGTACTGGGTAGAAATTTTTTTGTCCGTTTTGCTCTACGATGCATCGCTTTCGAGATATTTAACATTTTGCATTTAAGCCCCAAATTTAATGAATCGAACTAGCACGACGTGTTAGCCTCTAAGCTAAGAGCAGCAGCCATCTTGCGCAAGCGCCCTTAAGGCGTCTCATAAGGAGACGTGTATAGCCGAAATCTTGTGTCCGCCATCTTACGCAAGCATCCTTAGGGCGTCTCTAGCCATCTTGTGCAAGGACCCTTAAGCCGCCTCATAAGAGCAACCGCCATCTTGCGCAAGCATCACTAGGGCGTCTCATAAGGAGCCTTGTATAACCACCATCTTGCGCAAGCATCCCAAGGGCGTCTATGTATAGCAGCCATCTTGCGTAAGCACCCTTAAGGAGTCATGTATAGCCGCCATCTTATGCAATTAGCGTCGAGAGAGGACTGCTGTAGAATTTTTCTTTTCAAATTATCCACCACCACATTTCAAAGGTATCTAGCTAAAGATAGCAGCACTGCGTATGACAGGTGACGAATTTACATCTACTGCGATAAAGAGGGCAGCACGGTGCTCTCTGGATTAAAAATGGCGGATGATAGCTGTCAAAAAAGCACGTGGCTATGTTTACCAAACAAGAGCATGTGGAATTTGCCGCCACCACATTTCAAACTAAAGAGGGCAGCACTATGCTCTGTTGATTAAAGATGGCGGATGGTAGCTGTCAAAAAAGCACGTGAGTTTGTTTCCAAACAAGAGCACGTGGAATTTTTCAATTTGCCGCCACCACATTTCAAAGGTATCTAGCTAAAGATGGCAGCATGGTGCTCTCTTGATTAAAGATGGTCGATGATAGCTAACAGAACTTTTCAAATTGCCCGCTACTACATGCTTAAGGTAATAGCCATAAAGAGGGCAGCACGGTGTTCTGTAGATTAAAGATGGCGGGTGATAGGTGATGAAATTGCCCGCATGATAGCAGCACGGTGCTCTGTTGATTAAAGATGGCGGATGACAGCTGTCAAAAAAGCACATGGCTTTGTTTCCAAACAAGAGCACGTGGAATTTGCCGCCACCACATTTCAACTAAAGATGGCAGCACGGTGCTCTCTTGATTAAAGATGGTGGATGATAGCTAACAGAACTTTTCAAATTGCCCGCTACTACATGCTTAATGTAGTAGCCATAAAGAGGGCAGCACGGTGTTCTGTAGATTAAAGATGGCGGGTGATAGGTGATGAAATTGCCCGCATGATAGCAGCACGGTGCTCTGTTGATTAAAGATGGCGGATGACAGCTGCACATGGCTTTGTTTCCAAACAAGAGCACGTGGAATTTACCGCCACCACATTTCAAACTAAAGAGGGCAGCACTGTGCTCTATAGATTAAAGATGGCAGATGACAGCTGTCAAAAAAAGCACGTGAGTTTCTTTTCAAACAAGAGCACGTGGAATTTTTCAATTTGCCGCCACCACATAGAGGGCAGCACTGTTCTCTCTGGATTAAAGATGGCTGCTTGTCGAAAAGCATTTTTCAAATTATCCGCCACCACATTTCAAAGGTAAGTAGCTAAAGAGGGCAGCACTGTGCTCTATAGATTAAAGATGGCGGATGACAGCTATCAAAAAAGCACGTGGCTGTCAAAAAGCACGTGGATTTGTTTATCTCGAGCTAGTGAGGTTAAGTTGGTAGCACTAAGGTTTAGGCCCGTCAAGATGGCAGCACTGCCGATGACAGGTGACGCAAGAGGGCAGCACAGTGCTCTGTGGTTTAAAGATGGCGGATGACAGCTGTCAAAAAAGCACGTGGCTTTGTTTACCTCATGCTAGTTAGGTTAAGTTGGTACCACTAAGGTTTAGGCTCGTCAAGATGGCAGTACTGACGTTAGCGATGCGTTGTTGTCGATGACAGCTGTCAAAAAGCACGTAGCTTTGTTTACAAATCTGTCGAAAAGCACGTGGCTGTCAAAAAGCACGTGGCTTTATTTACCTCATGCTAGTTAGGTTAAGTTGGTACCACTAAGGTTTAGGCCCGTCAAGATGGCAGTACTGAGGTTAGCGATGCGTTGTTGTCTGTCAAAAAGCACGTGGCTTTGTTTACAAATCTGTCAAAAAGCACGTGGCTGTCAAAAAACACGTGGATTTGTTTACCTCATGCTAGTGAGGTTAAGTTGGCACTACTGAGGTTTAGGTCCGTCAAGATGGCAGTACTGAGGTTAGCGATGCGTTGTTGTCTGTCAAAAAGCACGTGGCTGTCAAAAAACACGTGGCTTTGTTTACCTCATGCTAGTTAGGTTAAGTTGGCACTAGTGAGGTTTAGGCCCGTCAAGATGGCAGCAGTGAGGTTAGCGTTGCGTTGTTGTCGATGACAGCTGTCAAAAAGCACGTGGCTTTGTTTACAAATTCAAATCTCGCGCCAAAATTCAAATTTCCCGCCAAAATTCAAATTTCCCGCGGGCGGCGGAGGAGGCGGCGGGAGGAGGAGGAGGCGCCCGAACTCTCCCATTATACTACTCGTATCATATTCTGAAATGTCTTTAGAATTAGACTGTAGTCGCGACGCGATGTACTAAATACAGTGCGACGTCTTTTATAATTTTGTCGGCGATATAACTTCGTGTTCCGGAAACGCGACGTCAAGTACTTTCACCGTGACTTCGCGGACATACTGTACGAGGGTCGGTCTCTCCTCTATCTCACTCACACACATCTGTGTACTCGTCCTTGTACTGCTCTGCTTTGCATGTTAGCCTTGACATATATATGCCGGTGCTGGGAGGGGTGGTTTCTCTTGGCCATGTGACCGTGAGTATAATGTTCTTAGATTTTAAATTATTATAACTCAACAACCATGGGATGGATTAATTCGAAATTCACAGGGATGAACTTTTATGACGTCCGCTACAATTCAGCGTTTGTCCCGTTGAAATTGGTTAAGGCGTTGAAAAGCTTCCGAAAAGAAAATTCTTTTCGAGAAATATCTCTAGGGGAGGTGAGCTTCGAGCGACAGGTGACGTCACTTGACTTCGCCTAGTGCACTTGTCAAGTCTGGCACCTGCTGGAACATTCCTTTATTTAAATGTTCGTACGTCGGACGGATATTTTATGCTGGAATAACGTTTCTTTCGATTGATATGGGCCAGGACATAGGATATCCTGGTACATCACCCGTCCACGAAATTAGTCATGTCTTTGAGAATTGTTTTGAAATTTACACAGAAATGCATGAAGTATTTAGGACATGCAAACTTTGTTAAAAAACTCAAATGCCTGATTGTGCCTACATTTATTGAAGTCTTTAAGTGCAAACGCTGCGAGCAAGAAAAACTGTGTGATGTTATTGTGTCGACGTTTTTGAAACCTATATTAGATAATCAGGCATAGAAAGTTACCAATAAAATGACAAATGCACGAACTTTATAAGAAAACCGCTGAAAGGAAGGTCTTGAAAATGTAAACGCTAGAGCTGGGTCGGTTCTTCAAAGTATTATAGACTGACTGGTATGTAATATATCAAGTATTGTGTGATTTAAAAACATTCATTATGTGCAATTTTATCCCTTCTTTACAGTATTTGCACGAGTTTATCTGGTGAATAGCAACATAGTTGTAATTTTTCCCAGTTAGGAGCATCGTTTTGGTCAGTCCATAAACCTGACATCTAGTGGCATATTTTGAAACATCCCGCGACCCCATCAGCTAGGCAGCATTTCCAGGCTTTGTATATTACGTAGGCAACGACTACAACCGGTGCTTACTTTATAATACAAGGCCTTAAAATAGAGCCCGTAAGACGCTATCGAAGTGGTCACGATTGAAGTTCAATGCTGGGCCTCCAGGATCGTTTTCTTGCCCCATGTTTACCAGGTTCGCGCCTTTGAGTTGTTTGTGAAAGTGTGTATTCTTCTGATGTTAAGCCCTCGCAGTTACACTCATCGTTTATTACTGTGCTCCTTATTGTCATTCACGAGAATTTAAAGGTAGTGGAATTTTATTTCACAAGTTTCCAGTGAATATTCGATGTTCGAAACATTATGCGGAGGAAGCATTACGTACGCATGAGATACGACATCCAGCTGATGAAACTAGGCCCCTGTTCCTAAGTTTTGATCCCAGTCACTTCATGCAAATCGTGCGATCCCAACATTTGTCACGGGATATTTTTTGTAAACAATGTTACTGTGACAGACGATCATTCGAGAGGCATTTTAAACTTCATAAATATTCGGTTATGTAGCCGGTAAAGAAACTAACCAGAAAATTTGGAGGGAATGAATGTAGCAAGAGCTAAAATTGTACTTTCCTCTGAAGGAATCGCTGGTTTGAGAAGTATGCAGATGGTTTGTCCCGAGAGTGTTAAAGACAGAGATAATTTAAGAGAATAAAACATCATACGAAATGGTTCGATGCGCATGACGTCTGTAACACCTCACATGAGACATATTCCAAGAATGAGAACAAACTGGCATTTTTCAGCATTGAAGATGAACGCCTCAGTTGGTTAATTAGTAATTTCCTGCCATATATTAAGAACATTTAAATGCGTCCTGAGAAAGCAAAAATATTCAGGAGATTAACGTATCAGGCATTGTCTTGACTACCCAATCCACTCTGACCGAGCTCGATAGCTGCAGTCGCTTAAGTGCGGTCAGTATCCAGTAATCGGGAGATCGTGGGTTCGAGCCCCACTGTCGGCAGCCCTGAGGATGGTTTTCCGTAGTTTCCCATTTTCACACCAGGCAAATGCCGGGGCTGTACCTTAATTAAGGCCACGGCCGCTTCCTTCCACTTCCTAGGCCTTTCCCATCCCATCGTCGCCATAAGACCTGTCTGTGTCGGTGCGACGTAAAACAAATAGCAATCCACTCTGGCCTGGGTAAAATACCTCATAAGTATACATTTGCATTATGCCTTGCCGAAGAACTTAATAATCAATGACATCGAGCTCTTCTCCAGCCAACTACGACGCAAAGCTGAGGGATAAAGAAAAGACCCACACTGTAAGAACCAGTTTATTACAATCAAGAGATTCCCAGATGGATGAAGAAGACAGCAGGCATGAAAGTCGCGAGGATGTGCAAATATCGTAGCTTTCTAGGCACATAATGTCTATTACTACAATACCCTTGCAAGGGAAATTACATCAGATCTGTTTGAACAATACTTTATTGTAAAGTGTTGGTTAGTATATAAATATAATTAATTTGCTTCAGTAACAACAGCTACAATGCCTCGTATTCCTGACGCTTGGTAGCTAGGTGCGTGAGGAAGAAGAATATACTTCTTTTACGAGTTGCTTTACGTCATGCCGACACAGATCGGTTTTATGGCGACAATAGGACAGGAAACAGCTAGGAGTAGGAAGAAAGCAGCCATGGCTTAATGTACCGCCTCAGCATTTGCCTGGTGTGAAATTAGGAAACCATGAAAAACCCTTTTCAGGTCTGCCGGCAGTGGGGTTCGAACCCACTATCTCCCGAATACTGGATACTGGCCGCACTTAAGCTACTGCAGCTATCGAGCTCGGTGAGAATAGACCTATAAGGCTGTTTAGAACATATCTCTTCTCAGCTACTCGAAGTTCAACATTGTGTCTTATTCGTTTTCAAGGTCGAGGAGTCCTCAGATAACCGAAATAATCGTTTGCGGCACTTCTGCCGCTCACGACGGAATTTGTCACCTCTGCTGTGTAGAACTTGGCCCGAAGACAGTTACAAAGAATTTGTACGTTTTTCTGAAAGACATGTACATCAGTGAAATTAAGTGTAGAAAGTGTAAAGACAACAGATTTTCTCTTTTCCTACTCCTTTGCTTGGTTGGTCGGTCAGAGTGCAGAGCTGTCGGACCACGGACCAGCCGTCGCCACTTGTGGGCCGAAACCCAACTGCATCCGCCGACCACTCTGCCACAAACGAATGAACGAACGAACGAACGAACGAACGAACGAACGAAGTTATTTCATCCCTGTCCATTTTCGACAGGCTAAACTAGTAGCTCTTAGGCCTTTGATTTTTATTTGTTGAATGACTTGAGAGTTGGGTGAGATTGGTTCTGGTGCAGAAGTCGCCGGGCACCCAAGGGACAACCCAACCCCCCTCCCACACTCCCCTATAGTTTTCCACTGCTATCCCCTGTCTATTGAATTTTTTTGTACCTGGTATTTACATAATTTACATTATTTAAATATTTGCTTTAAGTCGCACCGACACAGATTGTCTTATGGCGACGAGGGGATAGGAAAGGCCTAGGAATGGGAAGGAAGCAGCCGTGGCCTTAATTAAGGTACAGCCCCAGCATTTGCCTGGTGTGAAAATGGGAAACCACGGAAAACCATCTTCAGGGCTGCCGACAGTGGGGTTCGAACCCACTATCTATCTGGATACTGGCCGCACTTAAGCGACTGCAGCTATCGAGCTCGGTTAATTTACATTGAGTTAAAACATTGTATACATTTATTTTTTTGTTATTTCTTTCGTATGCTCTTGTTTGACTAAAGTCTTTGAGTCCATTTCTTGAGGTTAATTTGCGTATTTTAAGGTAATGATTAGTGGCATTTAACATAAGTTTGTCAGGTATTTCAATAACATTAATATAGTATTTATATAATTTGACATACATTTTACGTACTTATTTTCTTTGCTTTGTATGCCTCTTGTTTGGCTTGACACTTTGTGTCCATTTCTTGACGTAATTTGCGAATTGTTAAACAGTTGTGGTAATACTATTAAACATACGTTTCTTAGTAATGTCATTCGTGAGTCGCAGTGGTCACAGTTAGTGAGTCAGCTAATGTTGTCAACAATGTGGTAGTAGTAAACATTTCGTCATTGATATTTTGATATCGTCTTGGGAGCGATTTACTATAATTAATAGGCCTATATTAATTTACCACTTATTGGCAATATGTTACAAAGTTTTTATGACTCTGTGACCATTATTTTCGTCACAATAAAATAAAACATCAGCGCCTGCACAGCTGAATGTCGCCTCAACTTGCTTATCGTTGAACTTCCTTTCAATCCAGAGCTTTCGTACTTCAGTATTGTTTTATCTTTGACATGCGTATGCTCCATTATTGCAATGTCTTTGTTGAAGTTATAGAAGTCATCCACAGATGGCAATACTGGCACTTATTCCACGAATAAACTATGTAAACAAGTTTTGGAGGTTAGTTTGGCCCTTCTGAAAGTAGCACATCATGTGAAAACATTATTGCTGTTTATACAGAGTGTATGCGAGAGTTTTCAGCGAATTGTGCATATATTATCCACAATTATACCTCATTTGCATAGGAAGAAACTTAAGTTTGCCGGGAATCGATTTACTAAGGGAAATATAACCCAAGATACATTTGGAGGTTCTCTTGATGAGAGTGTTTCTAGGAACAAGATATTTCCTAATTTGCTGTCCCAATCTGATTAGTGATCACTCATGTGAAAAAGATACTTCTGGTTTTAGACTGATAGATATTGTAACCGTCCAGGCTTCTCCAGCCCTACTAATTTAATATAATATCATTTTACACGATATCATTTGATATCAAGTTTATCCGCCATCGGCAATTATTCGTAATAACTTATTTATTCAACGTCAATCATTTGTAATCAAGGCCTTTTGGAATCATATTGTATATATGATAACATCGTTTTATTATTTAAATTATTATATTATATAGGATAGGAGTTCATTATGTTGTTAATACGGTCAATATGTTGAGACAGTTGTTTTCATTTCATCTCAGCTGTGAGAGGCCGGCGCGCTGCCGCCTGAGCAACGGAGGCTCCTTGTAAGTACATTATGAACAGTAAAATCAATTGGTCTCACCTCCTTTTACACCCCACCACCGTTAAATTTATTTACCTCCCCCCCACCAAAAAATTAAAGGAAGGGGTGTTTCTTTATGTTTAATGGAGATTCCAAACACCAATGTTCACGTATATTACCTTCAGTTTTGAGATATAAGTATCCCCATAAAAATAATTCACTTTTTTCACTTCCTTTCACACTCCTCCCCCCCCCCCCAAGTGAATCTTCCGACAAAAAATACTTGTTTCTTTAATATTAAAGGATCTTCTAAATACCAATTATCACGACTCTAACTTCTTCAGTTTTTGATTTATGTGTCCTCATGATATGAATTCAACTCCTTTTCACTCCCGCCCCCAAGATGCCCCCCCCCCCAAAACGCGTTTTCTTTGTTTTAAAGGAGATCCAAATACCAATTTTCACGTCTGCAACAACTTTAGTTTTCATTAGATGTATGTATTCCCATACAATTAAGTCAATTAATGTTTCAATTCTTTCACCACCCCCACCCTTCGTGGGATTTTTTGAGAATACATGTTTCTTTACTTTTAAAGCAGATTCCAAATATCAAAATTCACGTCTGTAACATCTTCATTTTTGAGATATCTGTAGCCTAATTAAAATAATTCAACACCATTTTCAGTCACTTTTACCCCCCCCCTCCACCCAAGTGGTATTTCCGAAAACTAAAAATACACGTTTCTTTATTTTTAATAGAGATAAAAAATATCATTTTTCACTTCTGTAACATGTTAAGTTTTTCGAGATATACTGTAGAAATTCTCATTTTAAAATTTCACCCATTTTTAGTTCCCCGTAAGTGGAGTTTCCAAAAACAAATCACCTGTGTTTCTTTACATTTCAAGGAGATTCCAAATACCCACTTTTTACGTCTAATATTTTACGTTTCTCAGATATTCTGTAGATATAGTCTTTCAAAAAATTCACACCAGTTTGTCACTCCTGTTTAACCACCATTAATTGGATTTTCCAAAAAGCAAAAAAATACATGTTTCTTTCTTTTTAAAGGAGATCTCATACACAAATTTTCAGTTCTGTAATATCTTCAGTTTCTGAGATATATGTATCCTCATTAAAGGCATTCAATCCATTATTCACCGTTTTACACCCCTCCTATTGGGATTTACAGAAAACAAAAAGTACGTGTTCCTTTGTTTTTAAAGGAGGTTCTAAATACCAATTTTTACATCTGTAAACTTTTAAAGTTTTAAAATGTAGACACACTCATTTTAAAAATTCACCCTCCTCTTCAACCCCCATTATTTGGATTTTCAAAAAATGAAAAAAATACCTGTTTCTTTATTTTTAAAGTAGATCCCAAATACAAATTTTCAGGTCTGTAATATCTTCATGTTCTGAAATATAAGTACGCTCATTAAAGGCATTCAACCACGTTTTCACCCTTTTCCATCCTTCCTATTGGGATTTTACGAAAACAAAAAAATACGTGTCTGTTTATTTTTAAAGGAGGTTCTAAATACCAACTTTTACATCTATAAACTTTAAAAGTTTTGAGATATAGATACATTCATTTTAAAAATTCACCCCCTTTTCACCCCCCCATTAAATGGATTTTCCAAAAACAAAATAATACGTGTCCCTTTATTTTTAAATGAGATCTCAAACACCAATTTTCAGGTCTGAAATATCTTCAGTTTTTGAGATATAAGTATCCTCATTAAAGGCATTCAACCACTTTTTCAACCCCTTTCACCCCTCCTATTGGGATTTTCCGAAAACAAAGGAATACGTGTTTCTTTATTTTTAATGAAGATTCTAAATATCAACTTTTATATCTGTAAACTTTAAATGTTTTGAGATATAGATGCACTCATTTTAAAATTTCACTCCCCTTTTCACCCTCCCATTAATTGGATTTTCCAAAAACAAAAAAATACGTGTTTCTTTATTTTTAAAAGAGATCAAAAGTACCAATTTTCAGGTCTGTAATGTCTTCAGCTTCTGAGATATAAGTACCGGTATCCTGTTTAAAGGCATTCAACCACTTTTTCACCCCTTTTCACCCCTCCTATTGGGATTTTCTGAAAACAACAAAATGCGTGTTTCCTTATTTTTAAAGAAGATTATAAATACCAATTTTTACATCTGTAAACTTTTAAAGTTTTGAGATATAGATACACTAATTTTAAAATATCACCCCCCTTTTCACCCCCTTAGCGACGGAATATCCAAAAATCCTCTCTTAGCGAGCACCTACATCTTAATATGAATATATCCCCAAAATTTCATTTCTTTATGTCGAGTAGTTTTGGCTCGGCGATGATGAATCAGTCAGTCAGTCAGTCAGTCAGTCAGTCAGTCAGTCAGTCAGTCAGTCAGGACAAGTTATTTTATATATATAGATTATGTGATTTAAAAACATTCATTATGTGGAATTTTACCACTTCTTTACAGTATTGGCACGAGTTTATCGGGTGAATATCAACATAGTTGTGATTTTTCCCGAATAGGACATCTAGTGGCGTATATTGAAACACCCCGCGACCCCCTCAGCTGGGCAGCATTTCCAGGCTTTGTATATTACGGAGGCAACGACTACAACAGGTGCTTACTTTATAATACAAGGCCTTAAAATAGAGCCCGTAAGACGCTATTGAAGTGGTCACGATGAAGTTCAATGCTGGGCCTCCAGGATCGTTTTCTTGCCCCATGTTTACCAGGTTCGCGCCTTTGAGTTGTTTGTGAAAGTGTGTATTCTTCTGATGTTAAGCCCTCGAAGTTCCACTCATCGTTTATTGCTGTGCTCCTTATTGCCATTCCCCGAGAATTTAAAGGTAGTGGAATTTTATTTCACAAGTTTCCAGTGAATGTTCGATGTTCGAAACATTATGCGGAGGAAGGATTACGTACGCATGAGATACGACATCCAGCTGATGAAAGTAGGCCCCTGTTCCCAAGTTTTGATCCCAGTCACGTCATGCAAATCGTGCGATCCCAACATTTGTCACGGGATATTTTTTGTAAACAATGCTACCGTGAACAGACGATCATTCGAGAGGCATTTTAAACTTCAGAAATATTCGCTTATGTAGCCGGTAAGGAAACTAACCAGAAAATTTGGAGAGAATGAATGTAGCAAGAGCTAAAATTGTACTTTCCTCTGAAGGAATCGCTGGTTTGAGACGTATGCAGGTGGTTTGTCCCGAGAGTGTTAAAGACAGAGATAATTTAAGAGAATAAAACATCATACGAAATGGTTCGATGGGCATGACGTCTGTAACACCTCACATGAGACATATTCCAAGAATGAGAACAAACTGGCATTTTTCAGCATTGAAGATGAACGCCTCAGTTGGTTAGTTAGTGATTTCCTGCCATATATTAAGAAAATTGAAATGCGTCCTGAGAAAGCAAAAATATTTAGGAGATTAACGTATCAGGCATTGTCTTGACTACCCAATCCACTCTGGCCTGGGTAAAATACCTCATAAGTATACATTTGCAATGACATCGAGCTCTTCTCCAGCCAACTACGACGCAAAGCTGAGGGATAAACAAAAGACCCACACTGTAAGAACCAGTTTATTACAATCAAGAGATTCCCAGATGGATGAAGAAGACAGCAGGCATGGTCGCGAGGATGTGCAAATTTCTCAGCTTTCTAGGCACATAATGTCTATTACTACAATACCATTGCAAGGGAAATTACATCAGATCTGTTTGAACAATACTTTATTGTAAAGTGTTGGTTAGTATATAAATATAATTAATTTGCTTCAGGAACAATAGCTACAATGCCTCGTATTCCTGACGCTGTGGTAGCTGGGTGCGTGAAGAAGAAGCATATACTTCTTCTTTTACGAGTTGCTTTACGTCACACCGACACAGATAGGTTTTATGGCGACGATAGGACAGGAAACAGCTAGGAGTAGGAAGAAAGCAGCTTTAGCTTAATGTACAGCCTCAGCATTTGCCTGGTGTGAAAAATCGGACAACCTTTTCAGGTCCGCCGGCAGTGGGGTTCGAACCCACTATCTCCCGAATACTGGATACTGGCCGCACTTAAGTTACTGCAGCTACCGAGCTTGGTGAGAATAGACCTATAAGGCTGTTTAGAACATATATCTTCTCAGCTACTCGAAGTCCAACATTGTGTCTTATTTGTTTTCAAGGTGGAGGAGTCCTCACATAACCGAAATAATCGTTTCCGGCATTTCGGCCGTTCACGACGGAATTTGTCACCTCTGCTGTGTAGAACTTGGCCCGATGACTGTTACAAAGAATTTGTACGTTTTTTTGAAAGCCATGTTCATCAGTGAAATATGTCTTCGGACACTCCCGGCACTAAAAGCCATACGCCATTTCATTTCATTTCATCAGTGAAATTAAGTGTAGAAAGTGTAAAGACAACAGATTATCTCTTTTCCTACTCCTTTGCTTGGTTGGTCGGTCAGAGTGCAGAGCTGTCGGACCACGGACCAGCCGTCACCACTTGTGGGCCGAAACCCATTCTGCATCCGCCGACCACTCTGCCACAAACGAACGAACGAACGAACGAACGAACGAACGAACGAAGTTATTTCATCCCTGTCCATTTTCGACAGGCTAAGCTAGTAGCTCTTAGGCCTTTGATTTTTATTTGTTGAATGACTTGAGAGTTGGGTGAGATTGGTTCTGGTGCAGAGGTCGCCGGGCACCCAAGGGACAACCCAACCCCCTCCAGCACTCCCCCATAGTTTTCCACTGCTATCCCCTGTTTATTGAATTTTTTTTGTACTTGGTATTTACATAATTTACATTTTTTTGATATTTGCTTTACGTCGCACCAACACAGATATGTCTTATGGCGACGAGGGGATAGGAAAGGCCTAGGAATGGGAAGGAAGCGGCCGTGGCCTTAAGGTACAGCCCCAGCATTTGCCTGGTTTGAGAATGGGAAACCACGGAAAACCATCTTCAGGGCTGCCGACAGTGGGGTTCGAACCCACTATCTCCCGATTACTGGATACTGGCCGCACTTAAGCGACTGCAGCTATCGAGCTCGGTAAATTTACATTTGAGTTACAACATTGTATACATTTATTTTTTTGTTAATTTTTTCGTATGCTCTTGTTTGATTTAAGTCCTTGAGTCCATTTCTGGAGGTTAATTTGCGTATTTTCAGGTAATGATTAGTGGCATTTAACATAAGTTTGTCAGGTATTTCAATAACATTAATATAGTATTTATATAATTTGACATACATTTTACGTACTTATTTTCTTTGCTTTGTATGCCTCTTGTTTGGCTTGACACTTTGTGTCCATTTCTTGACGTTATTTGCGAATTGTTAAACAGTTGTGGTAATACTATTAAACATACGTTTCTTAGTAATGTCATTCGTGAGTCGTGCGATGCGAAAGCAGTTATTTCAATTCTTCCCCATGAGGGGAAGCGGGCCATCAGCTCAACGAAGGAGCTCTTCGGCCGGAGAAATAGAAAAGGGGTACAATGAAAAAGACTACATAGGAGGTATGTATGGTACATACCGAAGGGGTAACGATGATTGATTATGGCTTAGGGGACCGATCACCGCAAGGCAGGACCCAGGGAGGACCCGCAAAGGACCCGGCACAAGCAAAACCCCAACCAATAGCAGAAGAAGAAGAATTTATTAGATAGGAATGCAGCTCGGGCGCGTATTACAGGAAAGTGCTACATAGAGTTACATGGAGAGATTATGGGAGAGTAGACGGCTGTGGAAGGAAATGTGAGTAAGGAGTAGGGTAATGTTGCAAGAGAAGGTAATATAGGGTGGTGGTCATGTTGGTGACAGAAGTGGCAAAGAGACGGAGAAGATCCATGATCTGAAATGGGGATAAGAGAAAAGTGGGTGGTGAAGCGGGTAGGTTAACAGGTGGCGAAGGGGGGTTGGGTGGCGAGGTGGACGAAGAGTGGGAAGAAGGGGTACGAGGAAGGGAAGGGTGAACACGTGGAGGGGAGCGAGAAGGTTCCACTCGATAATGTCGTTCACGAAAGCGGACACCAGTAGTGATGAGATGGTCGACCTCAGAAGCAGTTGAAAGATGGAGGCGAATCATGTAGGTCGGTCCATCGTCATTAAAGATGCGAAACGCCCGTTGTGCCGGAACGCATGTCTGTTGGAGTTCATGGAGTAGATCGCGTTCAGGAACGGCGGGGTTAATCCCACGGACGACGCAGCTCGGAAGAAGAAGCGGGCGATTTGCGGATGAGGAGACGTCTTCATTGCGCTGGGAAGATGGCGAAGCTGCAGTGGTAACATTCTGGTAGTTAACTTGAGGTGGCTGAGTACTGATAGCAAGGGAGGTAGGAGGGGTAGACATAATAGGCGAAGGATGACTGGACGTTAAAGTAACGGGAGAAGAGAACGAAGAAAGCTCGGGAGAGGTGGTGACTGTAGCGGCTGTAGTAGTGGTAGTAATAGTGGGAGTAGTAGTGGTATGAGGAGGTGAGGGAATATAAACGGTAGTAGTAGTCGGTGGGGGACAGGAAGGCGGGATTTTGATAGGGAAGGTAGGATCAGAGGCTATTTGTTGTAAAATACGGTCGGGAGTGGGGAGAACTGCATAATTTCTCTCAAAGAGAGGGATGTAGCCTTGAGCGATGAACTTTGGTCCATGAAAGGTATAGTCAAAGAATAGCACAATGTCAGGCGAAGGTTGCCCAGATAAGGCATCTTGGAGGCGAAGAACCCACTGAACGTCGAGGTTGTCGTTGTGAAACCAGGTCCGAATTTCTTTCGGAGAATGAAAGGTCTCCACATTCTTGACGAGGCATGTAGACATAGTGGATCAGGAAGGCGACATCCAACGAGGCGTCTGCCCGTTGTGCTTGTTCTTGGGCCGACTGGGAATGCGAAGAGAAGAGCGCCACCCAGCCAAAAAAAGTGGAGACTGCGACGTGCGAAGAGAGACGTAGCTTCAGCGACAAGGGAATGTCGTGAGTCGTAGTGGTCACAGTTAGTGAGTCAGCTATTGTTGTCAACAATGTGGTAGTAGTAAACATTTCGTCATTGATATTTTGATATCGTCTTGGGAGCGATTTACTATAATTAATAGGCCTACATTAATTTACCACTTATTGGCAATATGTTACCAAGTTTTTATGACTCTGTGACCTTTATTTTCGTCACAATAAAATAAAACATCAGCGCCTGCACAGCGAATGTCGCCTCAACTTGCTTATCGTTGAACTTCCTTCCAGTCCAGAGCTTTCGTACTTTAGTATTGTTTTATCTTTGACATGCGTATGCTCCGTTATTGCAATGTCTTTGTTGAAGTTATAGGAGTCATCCACAGATGGCAACACTGGCACTTAATCTACGAATAAACGATGTAAACAAGTTTTGGAGGTTAGTTTGGCCCTTCTGAAAGTAGCACTTCATGTGAAAACATTATTGCTGTTCATACAGGGTAGATGCGAGAGTTTTCAGCGAATTGTGCATATATTATCCATAATTATACCTCATTTACATAGCAAGAAACTTAAGTTTGCCGGGAATCGATTTACTAAAGGAAATATAACCCAAGATACATCTGGAGGTTCTCTTGATGAGAGTGCTTCTAGGAACAATATATTTTCTAATTTGCTGTCCCAATCTCATTAGTGATCACTCATGTGAAAAATATACTTATGGTCTTAGATTAATAGATATTAGCATTTTTTGCTCCAAAATTAACTCATTTTTACAATATATTGAGTGTTTAGGCAGTAGATTGAGGTAAATGATAACAAGAAAGAAGGGGCAAAAACTAAAAGATGGAAAGGTTTTGGGTAGGAAAGGTAGGCTTTCAGGCAAGGAAATAGACCCTCTGCAATTTTATTACGGAAAAGCAACCAGAGAAAGCTCAACAAGTGTAGGTTCTATTAAAAGAGCAATTTGGGCCTCATATTTCCATAAGCTATCCACCAATGAGCATCCACAATATATGTTGTGCCCCAAAGGCAGTGTCACATGGTGCAGATATTGGAAAGCTAAGGAGGCTGGTGAGACATATGACCACAAGCATAGCTTACCTTCCGCTGTTTTAAATGAAATACAGCCTGTGTACAGAGATCTTGCACATCCAAATCCTTTAGAAAAATGCTTGCATGGAAGTACACAGAACTGCAATGAAAGTTTAAACAATCAAATTTGGCTGCAATGCCCCAAAACTAAATTTTGTGGTGCTAAAACTGTTCAGATAGCAACATATGATGCTCTTCTATATTATGATGGCAATGAAGGAAAAGTGACGGTGTTAGACCTTTTAGGGATCAATACAGGGATGCAAACATCAAAGACATTGAGAGTCTGGACAAGGAGCGGGTTGATTGGGCTGATGCAGCATTGACAAAAGCATACAATTGACAGGCAGTTGACAAAATCACAGAAGTGAGGAAGGGAAGATGAGGAAGACCATGATTATGGCAAACGAAGGTTTTAAACAACCCTAAAATATTTACGTTTCAATGAAAAGTTGCAAAATTTATTAAAGAAAACTTTAAACCTCTTTTTCTACAAATGTATATTTTTAGCTTTTAGGAACATGTAGATCCATGATGGTGAAAGATAGAAATTTGAAATTTTCTCAGCTTGTGTGTATAGGTGACCTGCTTAAAATGGACTACAATAAAGTAAATCGGTTGTGTATTACAAGTGATATGTAACATATACACATGAAAAATTGACATTTAAAAACAGTCCGTACCAAAAAAATCATAAAACATTAATTATTGGAACAGTAATATTCATTTTAGTCCAAGTTGTAAACTGAACCATTAAAACTGTTTTAGCCAAGTTTCATGAGAGTGTGTCAATCGGTTGAGAAATTGTGTGTTCCTGAATTGTTTATTGTTACTGTATTGTTATTAACAATTGATATTGTTAAAATTCATTGCATAACTTATTTTTCTGTCAAAAACTCTAGACTGACTTTCTTCTAATAGCTGTGCCAGGTCACAATTAAATATGTTAATATTAAGCATTGGTTTTTAATTAAATTACATACTACTGTATTTTTACCATCATCCCCCCTTTTATACAGTAATAAACGGAATACTAATACTAATACTAATACTAATACTAATACTAATACTAATACTAATACTAATACTAATACTAATACTAATACTAATACTAATACTAATACTAATACTAATACTAATACTAATACTAATAGGGCTACCAATAATAATAATAATAATAATAATAATAATAATAATAATAATAATAATAATAATAATAATAATAATAATAATAATAATAATTGTACCGCGAGGTACACCCGCCCCGTTCATTCAAATGAAGCGCCTTGAAGAATGTCATCTGATTTAAAGGTCGCAACAACTAGCGCAAGAAGTTTGGACTTCTCTCGACAGATGCCTCTACCAGAAAATCTTTGCCCTGTAGTGTGAAGAGGAACTATTAAAATACTAAAGCAATTTTTTATTTTGAATTTTCCTAAACTGGGTTGATTCTGCTTTGGGTTTGCAACATTTCTATCTCTGTCCGCCAATTTCAAATATAGATCAATAGAAAATTTTGTTTATTTATTCTTTAGCCAATAGGATCCGTCTTGTAACTTTTCGTTTATCCAATTAAATTCGGAGGTGTGTCGGACCTTAGCCCAGAGCTCACTAGACCTTTCCTCTCGGGTGTAAAAGCTGGTACCTTTTCGAGCCACCTTGTCTTATTGATCATCCAGTCTACGGAGTGTGGGTTAAGAGATGAGGCGGGGGCAACTCGCCCTTCATCGAGCATTCCAGCAGATTAAGGTAAGGGCAGCCATTTAAAAACTAAGTGATAGCCTCTGAAAGATAGCTCAAGGGGAAGGTTTCCTATCTTTAATGATGTAACCTTAAAATTCAAAGCTTCTAAAATGTAAATTTCTACTTCTAACGTAAATTTCAAACGAGCCGAGAAGCACTTGGCTAAAATTCGGGAATAGAGAGTGTGACACCCTATCAACTTGACGTCGAGGTGACTATGACCTTGTAACCGTTTTCGGTCTGTAGATTTTGTAACTTAAATTTTCTCCATCTAGTCACCTCAGTAGTATAGGCTTAGCTCTGTAACTTCAGGCATGAAGCCCAAACAGGGTTTTAATCTCTAAGTGCAAATTTCAAGGAATGCAAGTTTCCGCCTTCGCATCATTTTAATTTTAGGGCCAGTAACTTTAACCAGTGTTTGTTCCTATTTTCTCCCAAAAAACGCCCGGTAGAATTAGTTTTAGATACTCCTGTAAATGTTAAGAGGTTAGACTGAGGAGTGTTTAAGGCAGTGGATACTGTTTGAATTGTAAAATGTAGGTTGTGCCTCCTCGAGAGGCCTGGAAGGTGTTCAATTTATTGAGCAAAGATGCTCTGGTAGAAAATGTAAAAGTTGAAGGTTGCCTTAAGAAAGCAGTAAGGGTATAAGGTTCGGAGCGCAGTCTCCTAGATAAATTCATAGAGCATCGATGGTCTTTCTGTTCTTGTAGAAGTATTAGTGTAAATTTTGAATGGTGCCTTTTGGAATGCGGTAACGTTGTTGTGAAGCAAAAAGTGCTATTAGAATATTGTACATTGTGAATACTCTGTAAATGAAATTGAGGGACCTGTCTCCTTGACTATTGAATGAATGGAGCAAAAGTGCTCAAGTAATTTTTGTAAAATGAGCTTTAAGCTCATATTGTTAATGGGCAATTTTGTTGATTTTTTAGTCATCCAATCTTGTATCTAATCTAACGAGCTATTTCTGTACCTGAAATCTTGTTCCGTGCTGAGCGACTTGTTTTGTTGAAATTCAGCATCAATGAAATAAAAAAGAAAAGACAGCCAGTAACTCTGATTTTAAAGCTTTTAATTCATTTTTTGGTTGTCACAGATAGTACCATTCATGCCCACACCTTCTTTCACCTCTGTCCACCACGGTATCCCCGTAACAATAACAATAATTACTATAAAATAATACAGTGTTAATATTGTATATATAATGGTAATATTTGTATCTAGGAATAATAATATTAGTAATCATATACACTGACTGACAGTGACAATGCAACACCAAGGAGGAGTGGTTCGAAAGGGATGAAAGTTGGGGAAAAAACAGAGACGGCACGGACGAATAATTGATGTTTATTTCAAACCGATATGCAGGTTACACAATGCGCACGGCATCGACTCAGTAGGATGTAGGACCACAGCGAGCGGCGATGCACGCAGAAACGCGTCGAGGTACAGAGTCAATAAGAGTGCGGATGGTGTCCTGAGGGATGGTTCTCCATTCTCAGTCAACCATTTGCCACAGTTGGTCGTCCGTACGAGGCTGGGGCAGAGTTTGCAAACGGCGTCCAATGAGATCCTACACGTGTTCGATTGGTGAGAGATCCGGAGAGTACGCTGGCCACGGAAGCATCTGTACACCTCGTAGAGCCTGTTGGGAGATGCGAGCAGTGTGTGGGCGGGCATTATCCTGCTGAAACAGAGCATTGGGCAGCCCCTGAAGGTACGGGAGTGCCACCGGCCGCAGCACATGCTGCACGTAGCGGTGGGCATTTAACGTGCCTTGAATACGCACTAGAGGTGACGTGGAATCATACGCAATAGCGCCCCAAACCATGATGCCGCGTTGTCTAGCGGTAGGGCGCTCCACAGTTACTGCCGGATTTGACCTTTCTCCACGCCGAGGCCACACTCGTCTGCGGTGACTATCACTGACAGAACAGAGAACAGAAGCGTGACTCATCGGAGAACACGACGTTCCGCCATTCCCTCATCCAAGTCGCTCTAGCCCGGCACCATGCCAGGCGTGCACGTCTATGCTGTGGAGTCAATGGTAGTCTTCTGAGCGGAGGCCGGGAGTGCAGGCCTCCTTCAACCAATCGACGGGAAATTGTTCTGGTCGATATTGGAACAGCCAGGGTGTCTTGCACATGCTGAAGAATGGCGGTTGACGTGGCGTGCGGGGCTGCCACCGCTTGGCGGCGGATGCGCCGATCCTCGCGTGCTGACGTCACTCGGGCTGCGCCTGGACCCCTCGCACGTGCCACATCTCCCTGCGCCAACCATCTTCGCCACAGGCGCTGCACCGTGGAAACATCCCTATGGGTATCGGCTGCGATTTGACGAAGCGACCAACCTGCCCTTCTCAGCCCGATCACCGTACCCCTCGTTAAGTCGTCTGTCTGCTGGAAATGCCTCCGTTGACGGCGGCCTGGCATTCTTAGCTATACACGTGTCCTGTGGCACACGACAACACGTTCTACAATGACTGTCGGCTGAGAAATCACGGTACGAAGTGGGCCATTCGCCAACGCCGTGTCCCATTTATCGTTCGCTACGTGCGCAGCACAGCGGCGCATTTCACATCATGAGCATACCTCAGTGACGTCAGTCTACCCTGCAATTGGCATAAAGTTCTGACCACTCCTTCTTGGTGTTGCATTTGCTCTGTCAGTCAGTGTAAATCATAATAAGGAAAAATAATGATATTGATCACCATCATGTTAGTAAAATTGTAACACTCATTAGACAAAGATAGCAATATTCGCACTGAATTAAGGTATTACTGGTGGTATCACTTCACTTTCACGTGTTATTTAAGACAGCACTTGTGGTGCCTATGTTGTCTGGTACAGAAATCGGGTGATGTGTCACCGTGGCCAGGAGCATCTTCAATAATTGTATTGTTGGAACTTTGGGGCGATGACAATGGAGTGTAGGTGGAAGTTATGTGATGGGTGGAGGAAATAGATGAGAGTATTCAGCTGTACGGTTGTCGTTTAGGATTGCGATGGCTAGAAGTGAGAGTAGGAGGGCTTCTCTTATTATGGAGTTGTTATGGAGGGTGCTTCTTGTAGACGTAGTTTGTGTAGATTTGACTCTGTCTTGTATGTAACAGGTACAAATAGCGCCGTGTTTTAAACAGGTTTCCACTGTCTTTGACTGGATTTTCGTCGAAGTCACAACAAAGTCCCTTACACACGGTAACGTCACCAAAGGCAGCAGAAGTTTTCTCACACTACGTAACTTGCGAATATTTATGACCATAAAATTGTGTGCTAAATCAGCGACTTTGTTGGACGTAGATATTAACACGTGGGGCTATCTTGTGACATGGCATGGAAATGCTATGTACTGGATCATGTGCCGTATTGTTGGACGACCGGGCGAGTTGGTCGTGCGGTTAGGGCCTCGCAGCTGTGAGCTTACATCTGGGAGATAGTGGGTTCGCACCCCACTGACGTAGCCCTGAAGATGATTTTCCGTGGTTTCCTATTTTCACGCCAGGAAAATACTGGGGATGTACCTTAATTAAGGCCACGGCCACTTCCTTCCCCCTCCAAGCCCCTCCTGTCCCATCGTCGCCATAAAACCTATAATAATCATAATAATAATATTGCTGGACGTAGACCTGATAGTTGGGGCTATCTTGTGACATGGCATGGGAATGTTGTGTGCTGGATCAGCTGCCATATTGTTGGACGTAGATCAATATGCTATATAGTTCTTTCGATTTTTGGGAGCTCTTTATCTGATCTGTGGATGGAGTGAAAGGGTGCATTCTATGAACATTCATGTCGTAAGAGGCTATTACGAAGGTAACACCGAGCTCGATAGCTGCAGTCGCTTAAGTGCGGCCAGTATCCAGAATTCGGGAGATAGTGGGTTCGAACCCCAGTGTAGGCAGCCCTGAAGATGGTTTTCCGTGGTTTCCCATTTCCACACCAGGCAAATGCTGGGGCTGTACCTTAATTAAGGCCACGGCCGATTCTTCCCTAGTCCTAGCCCTTTCCTGCCCCATCGTCACCATAAGACGTACCTTTGTCGGTGCGACGTAAAGCCAATAGCGAAAAAAAAAAGAAAGGGAACAACCAAAGAATCTATATTCTCTCTCTTGTCTTCTAAGCCTTCAAACATACCCATGATTCTATGCCCTTTCTGACGCTAAATTTACAGTGTGTGGGAAGATGTGTTCAGGTATTGTGTGTTTCCATAGCGGTTGACAGTGTGTTGCTGTCTATATATTATGGAAAGATGTGTATGAAGACGAACACAAAAAGCTAATCCCCAAGCCAGAGGAATGAACCAAAAGTGGATAAATCCCCGACACATTAGTGAATCGAACCCAGAACCCACTGAAGTGACGACTGCGATACTGATCACTCAGCCACGAAACCACGCTGTAAGGCTTGGAGACCCCATGAGATTATTGTGTAAATACTGAAAACCCATTCCTCTGTCAACACTGTCTTCCTGTTTTGAGCTGGCTTCTTCCTCTATTGTATGCTAGCTCTCAAGCTGACCCCACGAATGAACCGCGTTCCAGCCCCAATCTCAGAACTGAAATCATTGAACGGGCCGTGAATGGAATTCAGGGGAAGACTCACTACTGTACACAATGGAGCCATATGCCTTTCATTCCTGACTCTTATGTAGAAATTGTGCTTGTTAACATTAATTAACTAATTAAACTTATGTTATATCTTCATTAACAGATCTCAATCTCAGGTGTACAGTCCTAAGATTGATCAGTTGCCAGAAATGCCCTCCACGTTTTACGATTCTCAACATTCCGCTTTACAATCACATAGTAGTCCGCATCAGTATCTTTCATGCCCTGGTTTTTGAACGAGTTTTGAGGATTTCCACGAAGACTTTTCCTTCGATGGGGCCTTCAGTTGTCATGTTGTGAGTGACGCATCGCATGACCCCACCAGGAAAGAAGTCGTTTCCCGAATGTTAATAGCAGTGATCTTTATTTTTGCTTAATTTCCTCCAGGATTTTAACGTTTGATACTCTTTCAGTCTACTTTTTACGATAAATCAACATTTCGAATGCATCCAGGAGTTTGACTTCTACCTGGTTTAACGTCGTAGTTTTGCAGCAGTATAGTGCCACTGTCCAGATGAAATCGACTAGCACCCTAATTCGAAGATTGAGACTCAGATTTCTGTGCTCAGCATTCTGTATTTCTTCATAAACTTCTACGGCACATATTGCATCTTCAGGTGTTAACTGTTCAAGGTATGTGAACGTTTTCAATTGTCCAATTCGCTCGTTACACATCTTTAATAGAATATTTTCAGGCGTTGTTTCTTTACCATGCATTTAATTTTTGATGTGTTGATTCTAATTTTATACCTTATACGAGTATTTGACGTCCTTGGGCAAACAGCTAGAATCGCTTGGTCGTCAAAGAACTTTATTACTTCAATCAAATCCCAATTCACTCCAACCGCCATGTTCGTACTTGCTAAGGCTTCGATCACCATGAGTTCTCCAAAAACGTAGAGGTTATTCTTTCTCGTGATTTATTAATATTGAATTTCTACGGTTTCGGAGAATATTTTATGTAATGTAATTCCCGTAAGTATGCATGGGTCTAGAACTTAGAAAGCTGTCTTAGATACCATATTTGACTTGTGAGAACTGGTCTTCAAACTTACTTCCTTCGTGCAAACTGCCCTTCCCAGCTGTATAATTTATATCACACCTGTTCGATATTGACATAGCCCGTGCTAATAAAGATGCCAAATCTCAAGCATTCTAAAGCACATTGTATATTTCAGGTGTGCTGAAAGGAAACACTTGTTCTTCCTTTCTCGTGTTTGACATTTCCCATATCATTTAAAATACATACGAGACCGAAATTAGCTGGTATCCGGAGATACGCTTGACGTTCCGCAATATGTCGCTCGCTCCACTGAGCTAGCACATCCATCTCCAAACAAAAAGAAAACAGTTGAGTCGCTCCTTGAAAAAAGTAAAGTCATTACTGGGTAGAATTATTGAAGGTCTGTGCAATGTAAATCGACTTACGAACAGAAGATGGTAATTGTATTACATAAATGGCTTCGAGTAAGGAAATAAAATATTGGAAACGGAGCACAAGAGCATTGTGTACTTTCCTATTAGTACTGTTACTTAGAAAGAAAAAGTTGTTGTTTTCCCTTCTATTGAGATGAAACTTACTGACTTATATGTACATTTTCTCCTGTTTTAATAATATGTTATCTAAACCACTGTTTCAATTGTAATTAAAAATTCATACTCATAGATAATTCAGCTCCCCTTACAGGACATAGAGCTTAAAGTTCTAAGCGAAAGCACCTCTCACTGTTACAAAAATTATACCTAACACATGAAACTTTTAGCCTTAATCTTTAAACAAAGTGTACATTTATTAGCTCATTGTTAAGATAGGACATTTTTAATTAGAAAAGTATAGAATAAAACCGAACGGAACATTCAGAGCCTAGTTTTCTATTCTCCCTGTAAAGTGTAACGGCTCAAATCCCGTTACAAGGTGATATCTGTATTATTATTATTATTATTATTATTATTATTATTATTATTATTATTATTATTATTATTATGTCCGCATTATTATTATTTTATCTGTGAGATTTCTATTACTGTATTATAATTATTATTCAATTCAATTCTGCAATGCTTGTCGCTTGCGTGATTGTATGTATGTATATATACATACGTGTGTGTAGATTAACACTTAAAACATGTACAGTAAGGGTTGCTGTATATCAGATGTGGATATGACATTGCCACATTGTGAAATACTGCTGGCGTTACTGCCAAGTCATCGCTACGTCATCGCTACATCATCGTACCTATTTAGCGGTGAGCTCACGCTCTTGGAGATACCTACTGGGTGCTGCGGGCGATTTCGCCATAGGGTGTAACATTTGTCGCGAGGTGGGAGTAGATCATAGTTATTTCTGCAGATTACGTAGGTGTGTCAACCAGTCTATATAAGATGGCTGCATATTGTAGCGTTAGTCAATATTCAATTGGAAGCAGAGGCCACAGTTGGTCAGTGAGTGAACGAAATGGAGAGGCCTCAGTCGGTTAAGAGTCATTAGTTAAACGGAAGCAGAACAGTGAAGAAGTCATAGGGATGCAGAGGCCTCAGTCGGTCAGTCAACGAGAGTCAACGAGAGTGAACGAGATGGAGAAGACTCAGTGAGCCATTAGTCATTGGTCATTGAGGAGTGAGGTCACAGTTGGTCGGTCACTTAGTTGAAGTTACGTACGGAAAGGCTCACCATGGAGTCATAGAAGGATACACTTGCAATGAAGTCATACAGTACAGACTTACCAAGAATTCATATTATATGGAGAAGAACCAGTCTCATGGATACATCACCAAATTAGGCGTGACACATCTACAGTAAACACCAGATCAAAGGAATACGTCGTAATTACACTCGAAGTGTCGAAGGTACAGTCAAGTGAGCCAGTGAGGGATATATTTCGTGTAAAATTGTTAAATGTCCGGTCAAGAAGAATTCAATTTCATGCCTAGTTTCTTTCAGTTGCAATGTCATCACCTCATATTCTTATTTGTTTTATCCCAACAAGACTTACTATTTTTCTATACAATTTAAAGAATATATTTATTTCTATCAAATGAATTCATAGTATTATTTCAATGACAGAATTTGATAACCTCAATTTTAATGGGGAAACCGAACGCCAATCTCCTTTTCTCAGAACTTATATGGTATGTTGTCAAAAGTAAGCTTATTACCCCACACCCTAGAGATATTCAAGATTCTCATTCTATTATTGCTGCACTGAGTTGTAGCTGGCGCCTTTCAAATAACGTATGTGTAAGTAAGCAGGTAAGAAGTAAGTGTGAGTACAAGGTCCGACGATTGTGTATTTTATTTAATGAATATTAATTTTCATAATTGTCAATTTAAATGCAGTTTTATATTTTGAAGGTCAGTCAGCGAGTCAGGAATATTTTAGAAAAGTATTTCCGGAATTGGGTTAGCAAGGAAAAATAATTTCTCAACTACCATGAAATTAATAGCTATTATTGATCATTAGATTAACGCGCAACAATCTAAACTTAATCTAATGATTATAAATTGATTTCTGCAGTGTCTTTTTGATATTTTACTTAATTCTTATGAAATTCAAATCAACGGTATATGGCCATGGAAGAAATTGTGCAAATTTGAGAACGATTTTGACGTCGTTCACAGTTTCCTATGAGGTGTTATTAAAAAATTGAAATCTGCCTTATTGTGATATATTTCGCCCAAACGTGAGGTAGTGCCAAGTTAAATGCTCTTAATTATCTTACATAATTATTCAGACTGATGTTTTTTTATTACGCTACTCAACAGCCATTTTGCATTCCGTTTATGATACATAATTTTTTGTAGTTTTGGACGTAGAAGTTTAATATTTCAATAGAATTGCTGTTCCGTATGAGATTTTCACGTGGTGCAGATTTACATACAGCATACATATAGTGTATGACAATGGTAATCGAAGGGTGAATAACCAAAAAAATTCATTGAACCTGAGTTAGTCATTCCTATAAACTTTCATGATGTTTTATTATGTGTTTTCCACGACTATCACTTTTGGATTCTGTGCAATATTTCAGTTTAGTGCCTTTCTTTGGAACAAATGTAGAACATAGTTTAACTTCAAGTCAGACATCCAATCAACCTTAAGTACGAATATTTCTAGTGTTATCAAATGACTAACACTTCTGAATACTGTGCTCTACTGCAATCTGGTGCAGTTATTTACAACAGACGGAGCGTATCATTTCCCTTTAAGCAAGCTATCACTAAGCCCATGGTTTTTAGAAAAACCTATCATAAGGAAGATATGAATCTGGTCGACGAATAAACAAGTGATCTGACAGTTTTAGGGACACAGATATGCGCTGAATGAAGCACTCACTAAATCTTCTGGGAAAGCTAGGAAAGTAGTTGTGACACGACCTTCGATCAAGCTAAGTGTCTCGACACTGATTAGGAAACAAGCTTGTGGATGTATGAATGTTGGTAGCCATAGGAACTGCAGGGATATGCGGAATTTGTACTATTTTATTTTTAACCTATCACATTCACGGCCGGCAGCTGCCTTGATGATTGCCTAGATATTATACTTCGCCAGTGAAGAGAAATATCCTCGTATGTCACTATGCTCTTCCTATCCATGATTTTCCTTAAATCTTGTCACGTTTCCTAACCACATATGGATATGCAGTCCATCAGAACAGTGTTCTTTCTGTTTATTTTCCAATGCAAAAGTGTATTAAAGGAAATGAACCATAAATAGCGTATACTGTAGCAGTGCGTAACTCATTGGATGAATTGTCAGCGTACTGGCCTTCGGTTCAGAGGGTCCTGGGTTCGATTCCCGGCGAGGTCGGGGATTTTAATCGCTTCTGATTAATTCTTCTGTGTCGGGGACTGGGTGTATGTGTCCATCCCAACACTCCCCTCATCATATTCAGACAACATACCACACTAACAACCACCACAGAAACACGCAATAATGATTACATCCCTCCATATAGGGTTGGCGTCAGGAAGGGTATCCAGCCGAAAAACAAGCCCAAATCCACATGTGCTATGCAGTTCACACCCGCGACCCCACAGGTGTGGGAAAAATCGGTAGCAAAAGAAGAAGAAGGCTGTAGCAGTGCGTAAATCTCTCACGCAAACATATATTCCTACAGTAAGACACAATAAGGACATTTTTCTGATGGACTGCATATACATATGTGGCTGGAAGGCGTGACCAGGAAAATAATTGATAGGAAGTGCATTTTGACATATGAGGTTTTGTTTCTTCACAAAGGACATAACTGATTACTGGGTTGAAACGATTGCAAATGTCACACGTAGATAGGGTCATCATTACCTGTCATAAAGATTTTAAGTACGGATGTTTCCAACAGAAATTGAGTACCTACCTTAGATATGGCGGATTAAAATGAAGGAATCCTTTGAACAGCGAAAATGAACTCCATTTTCTACTTTTGTGTCGCAGAGTCGACGATTAAGAAATAGGCCAAAGTTTGGAAATATTGAGCTGCCGCTGTTGTACTCAAATGGCAGTACACTTTCAAAGCAGAAAAGTAAAATATTTATTGAATATGTGCAAGAAAATTCCACAAGGTAATTATTCCTCGTATACGCAATTGAAGTGTTGTGATGATGTTGACTAGAAGGACCGTCTAGTGCACTTTGAGATGAATGGTGGACAATAGACTGTTTCCTAATTTCAGAAAGATGTAACGGTCAATATTTTGATATTTCACGTAAGAGCCCCTTGAACTTCAGTATTGAAACGTGATACACTTTATTACGCATCCTTCTCTGTAAATATGTTTTTTTTGCAGTATAAATTAGGTCAAATTATTTTCTTCTGCCTGGCATTGTTCAGACCAAGATGTGGGATCAGAATTTTTTCATTTTCCTCCCCACTCCTTACGCTTCACGTGTGTTTGTAAGCCATTTACCCATCATTCTTTCAGAAAACATTGGGGTCTAATTTGAGTAACATAAATAATAATGCTAGTATTAATAACCAATCTATATTCATAATATGACCATCCAAGAGGAATGTCTGAGGTATTAAACGGTTTTAGGGATATTGTTTTACTGCATGAAATTTCTATGATTATTGAATTTCCAAATAAGCTCCTTTCCGAAATAAATTCTCAGTCAAAGATTTAATGATGTTTACATTTAATATACCTTTCGGTGTCTCAACTCATAAATGTTGCGTTAACGGAATGGAACACTTCAGTTATTACAATATTGTCATGTAGTAAACAGCGCATGTAGTTCTTAATTAACGTCTTTGGCAATCACTCACTAGACAGTATAACGATCGTATTTCGACTGAATCAAAGTTGGCGATTGTAGTTTCTTCGAAACTGACGGGACTAATTCTAAAACCACAAGATCTTATACAATGCTGGCCACCAAAGTTGCCTGCTCGGCAAGTATTTGTTCCCTGATTTTCTTGTTCACTCCTGTGGTCTCTTTTATCGGACTCGTGCCTTCGATGTTGCTGTTCAAAATGTTGTAGGCTCTTGTGGACAAATCATCGCCATGTGATCCGATCAGATACTGCAATCTCCCAGGTACCACTTCATCGTACCAGACATAGTAGTATTTCATCCTTCTCTGTCACATATCTTCTGTGTCGATCGTTTGATACCCAACAGCCTCAGAATCTTCTCTGTGGTCTTCAACTATCTCTTCCTCAAATGTTCCGTTTTCTTCCTTCCTTGTGAAATTACTTCATTGGCTTTTCTTCATCCATCTTATCTACATGACATAGTTACTCCGGTAGTAATTTCTTGATTTCTGTAAAACACAAATGGATAGAGAGTGAGAATCTTTAAGTAGGAGGTATACGGTCGTATCCAGCGTATCCAGGAAAGCAAGTGTACTGAATGTTTTATATTTGCATTGTGTTTCTCGCACTATTGTATCTATGTTAACTCCTCAATAGTCACATTAGTTGCCTCACTCAACATTCACACCCTGGTAAGGTAGAATATCTAATTGTATGTCCACCGTTACTTGATACGGTATCGGGGATGAGGTGGGATGAAATATATGGCCTTTTTATGGCCGAATGATATTCCTGTTGCACAGCCTCAGTTGAGGAGGTAATGGAGGTGGAATGAATGATAGCGAAAGAAATTGGACAAGGAGGTGAGTGAATTGATTGAATTTCGGCATTTGCTTTTAAGTGAAAATGGGAAACCATTCTCAGGACAGCAGATGGTGGGGTTCAAACCCACTCGTCTCCTGAATGCAGAACTTGGCTCAGTAGCCGTAGCGCGTTAACGCGTGCGGCTACTCTGGTCGATAAAGTAGAATATCTAATCTTGTGTAGAAAGAAACTTTGAAATTTTGACGTCGTTAAAGATATAAGTGTCATTGAATTCCCATAGAAACCGTGTTTAAAGTTATAGAATTGTATCTTTAAGATGGTAAGTACTGCTTAGCTAGGGTGTCAAATATATGTTGGATTTATTCGGAAACACGATGTTTCTGTTACTTGCCAGGAAGTCCAGAAATGTAGACATCCTGCTTCTACTTGTAGGACGAAAAATCTCCCTCAGATTGACTTAGTCTACACGCAAATATGGTACCGAGTTAATTCCTGTGTCTTAAAGTGGCCGAACATAATGTATAACCAATCTGTTCTAGTTAGTGCCAAGGTCTGGGAAAGCGGAAACCTCCAAGGGCCGTCATAGACCGTGCAGAGATGGATTTGATTTTGGCTTCCTTAACTTAAGGATGATAGGAAACTACTGTTCTGCATATGTACATTTTTCGGTTTTTATATTGACCAAATGTATGGGATAACATCAGTATCCTGAATTCAGAGTTAGAGAAGAGTGAAGACACAAAAAACATGAAAACTTATTTTTATGCCATATTATTGGCTAAAACAAATAATTAGTCATAATCATTAATAATAGTTAAACACATGTTAGTGCCCTAAGATTGACAGTGTGTGATTCTGGGTTTAATAGTGTACCGAACTTGCACTTGTCCCCCGTAACAAAAGCGAAATTGTTATGTGGAAGGAAATAACTGTTTGGAGAACAACCATTCGTACGCTTCGTAACTGCGGGTTGCATGACAGGCAGGCGCATATTTACACCTCTCACCTTCTGGCTGTAGCTGGAACACTGTGTGACTGCCGACTGTTGCTGATCATAAGCGTCACTTGTCAACCAAGCTGAAGATATAGTGAGCTGGGAATTAGTGAGGCAGGTGCTGCTATTCTACAGCACTGTGGCCCTGTGCATGTAACTTCTCCGAAAATTGTTTCATTATTTACAACTCTGTGTTCCTGTATTACAGCGATTTCCCTGCGGTATTAATGGATTTACATACGGAGGGTTATTCAAAGTGAATTTCTGAACAAATTATTTGTAGTGGTAATCAGGCAACTCCCGAAGTCTTCCCTGTTGATCTTACGATCTTAGGCCAAAATCTCTAGACCTGATTAAAAACTGGAAATCTTCCGACTCGTTGTCCTCATTACTAGCCTTAATATAAGAGTCTATGTATAATTTTTGAATATGTGCTAAATTGAGTTGACGTTTTAAATCCATGCGTTACCTGTAAAGTCTCTTGGGTGTTTAGCAGAACCCTCTCGTTGATATTCTATTCCTGGGGTGTCTTCTTTATACAATATCTTCCACTGCGCAACACATTTTGCACAACCACTTAAACATTGTATTTCGGCAAATTTTTGTATGTACCACTGGAATATGAAAACGCATCTATTTTAAAAACATACTTATTAATTTTATTATTCATGTTGTTTTGCTTCCCGTAGTTATGGCTATAGTTACCTCCATGGGTTAGCAGTGGAGGGTTGGTTGCCTGGTTCCAAAATCAAGTAGTTCGAAACGCGACAGAGACATTCAAAATTTGGTAACGTGGAAATGCCATTCTTCGGTACTTCATGTCGTACAATGCCGGCATGTAAAATATGCCAGACAACAATTTGCGAGTTTATCTGAAAATTTCAGATAAAACTCAGCCTAAGATTACTCAGTTTTTAACGTCTGACGCCTTTTACGTACCGTAATGTGTTCCCAAATCTCAAGAGCTACTAAGTTGACAACATTAACACGTTTAGAAAAGTTATTATACAATTTTAATTAATGTAACTGAATCATATCATATACAAATACTTATTGAATTTGACACAGTTACAAAATGTATTTCTCGTGAAACGTTACTTAAAATTAGAAGAAAGACAACAATAATTGCATTTACATAATTCATTTTACATTATTTTCGTTCGGGAAACCAAGACAAATTCTAAAATTAGATCGGAGGATTTCAAAATTTTAGCCGTGAGGATTACAGAGCCGTTCATATGGTGTAGGAATAGCGTACCTGAGTCTTACCCGGAGGTCGTGGGGTCGATTTCTGGCCGGTCAAGTACTTTTTCCTGGATCTGAGGGCTGATTCGAATTCTCACACAGCCTACGTGATTAAAAGATTATGTAGCTATCTGACAGTAAGATAGGGCCCACGGTCTAGAAAACTGAGAGTATTAGTCATGTCGACCACACGACACCTGGTAATCTATAGGCCTTCGGGCTGAACAGTGGTCGTTTGGTAGGCCAAAGCCCTTCGGGGCTTTTGAGCCCTAGGTTTTTATTACAGAGATACATGGATATAAATTTAAAATAATAACATTTGTGAGATAATGCATTACAGCTCCACTTAACCTGCAATCTGTTGTTAAGGAAGAGGACACTTTTTCAGCAAATATTGTGCTGGGAAGGGAAAAGTTCAAAAACTGAGGAAATGGCTGCTGCAATGAAGTATCCTGCTGTGAGCTTTTTTTTAGTAAGTCAGTTATGATCTATAAATATTGTAACGCACTATTTAATTAGTTTAAGGTGAAATATAGACAATTAACTGTTAGTTAGAAAGTAAACAGAATGGAGAAGAGTTGCATAGAGACTAATGGAATGGTTTACCATGTGTTAGGAACCTATGCCTACACGGTATAGGTATAACCAGTTGATCACATAATAAACACTCACAACTTATGTAAAAATTAACATTATATTACGGAAAATACAACTTCACACATTACATTAGTCATACTTGTTTTTTCAAAGATCACTGTGACAACTGCTAAACCCTCATAGAGTAAACGTGACATACTCCCACCTTTTGATACCATACCAATAAAATCACAATGTTTATAAACAAAGGCGAGAAGGTATTTTAATACTTTTTCCGCTCCTGGTGAAGTTACGGCTGCCGAGACTTACTGTATCATGAACCGTATCACTGATAAGGCCGTCTTCTCACTCCCACCTTCAACCTCCAATGGATAAAGGTGCCTCGTAGGACGGATGAGTTATCATGAGGATTTCTCCATCCGAACTACCCTGATCACTTTGTCTTTACCTAGAAATATAGCTGTCACTCTCCCCAGGGGCCAGTCGATTCTTCTCTTGTCACCACTACCAATGATGACCACATCTCCTACCTTCCACTGCCGGCCAGGCTCTTGCCCGATGAACAGCACAGAAGGCTACACAGATATTCCAGTCGGAATCTTTTCCTCAGTTCATCCCTCAGCTGTTGAAGGTACTGAAACCTTCTTGAGAGACTGACCTGATCTAGTTTGTCTAAATCTGGAGTACCAACCACAGGAATGTTCTGAAGAAACATTGACGGAGTTAGAGGTACCAATTCATCACCACTTTCTGAAATTTAGGTGAATGGTCTGGAGTTAAATACTGATTCACAATCAGCTTTTTTTGCTATTGGCTTTACGTCGCACCGACACAGATATGTCTTACGGCGACGATGGGGCAGGAAAGGGCTAGGACTAGGAAGGAAGCGGCCGTGGCCTTAATTAAAGTACAGCCCCAGCATTTTCCTGGTGTGAAAATGGGTAACCACGGAAATCCATCTTCAGGGATGCCGACAGTGTGGTTCGAACCCACTATCTCCCGAATACTGGATACTGGCCGCATTTACGCGACTGAAGCTGTCGAGCTTGGTCACAATCAACAATTACAGTCATCAATTCCTCATATGTCAAGATAGCCTTGCCTAAAACAAGCCATAATAGTTTCTTGACCATTTGCACAATGTGCTCCAAGTATCCACCCTACCAAGGAGCTGCAGGAGGACTAAACTTCCACTCGATTATAGTAACCGATGTTTCCGCACCTATTTTGTTCCAATCATTGTTGCCGAACAATTTGTTAGCCCCAGCAAAGTTTGTCCCATTATCACTATAAATCACACGGGGTCTGCCTTGTAGGGTGTAACGGACTCTTCACTTCATCGGCAACTACTGTTATGAAATTCGCCACGCACATAACCTTTTTTCTACGATTAGTATGGACTTACCCTCATCATGATATAAACTGCATTTTTTCTCCAACTGGAACTTGCATACTTCATACTTTGCATGAACTCTACTCTATTCATCTTCACCATCTTCGATAAACCAACTTCCTTTTTGCCGGCTGACGTCATGTGACCGCCTGGTTTATTCGCGCATGCTTCACTAATCTCTGGAATCTTCCAGATATATTTCTCATTATTTCCCCTCTACTCCACACTATAAATACCTGGCCTTCCTCTGGAAATACTGAGATGGACTTAGGGCTGTGTGGAGGGAGCAACATCCTACGTCAACGTCGTCCGGAATTACATGTGCCCAGAAGTCTTCATTTGCGGGCAGCTCTATTTGCTTCATGATGAGGTATGACAAACTGATTTCTTTACTGTAAATACTTTTAATTGCATTGGGACAGACTTACCCTGCAAAATTAAACTGGGAGCATGGCATTTCCAGGCCGAAATTTCACTTGCCCCTTTTGTATTTAAAGCTTTTCATTGACGACCTTTGTAACAACTTTCTTTTGAAATGTGCGTGTGGTGTATTGGCAACTGTGCGACTTCTACTGTACACATACTTCTATTCGTTCAGTGCTTCGGGATATTGTGAAACTGGTTCAATGGAACTACATTGTGATTATTCGGCTGTAGAACTACGTTACCTAGTGTTAATCTGTGTGATAACGGAAGTGGTGGTGACCTGCATATAGTATTTGCATTTTGCTCAGATAATTTTTCTGCTGGTATACTCGAATTTGCTAACTGAACATCTTCCCTTTCTTGTCGTTCTGGGTTTCTCTTTTTATTGCAGTATTCGTCCTTTCCTTGTTTTTCCTTTTCCTTTCCTGCGGCATTTTCTCTTTTTCCTTTCTTTCTCTTGGATATCTTATCTCTTTTTATATATAATGAATTTGTAATCCGCGTAAGTGGTTGGGAAAATTTTATATTTGTATAGTCCTCCTTTCATGTAAATTGTCAGAGGTTTGATTTATTATTTCAATATATATATAGATATATCTATATCTATATCTATTTCTAAATTTTATATTGGTTTCTCATCTATTTTCACTTATCATGTCCCTTATTCCTCCTTACATTTTTCTTTAACTTTCCAGGTTATGTAGCATCCTTTCCTTTGCCCAATATCTTGTTACTCTGCAATGTTTGTTGGAGATTTCTAAGACCACGGCCTCCATTCTCAATTTGATAGTTACTTCACTGCATAAATCTTACTACTTGAGGGAAATTATTCTTAGATTTTCCCTTGGCACTATAATATACATAATATATGTATATTACTCCCATGGGCCCCGTTACAAGGGCTATGAAACGCCTAAGGGCTAGTAAAAACCCTGTAGTCGACAAGGTCATTACTAGTTGAAAATGGACTGCTCTAACAACTGTACATGTAAAAATCACACCTAAGCCTTGTTTTTGGATTTTAGAAATAGTGGTCCAGAAAGATCCACTACTACCACTTCAAGTACACCTGCATCTCTCACAGGATATTCCGGAAGGACTGGCATTTCAGGAACGGACTTTTTCATTTCTAATCATTTACATTGTATACATTTCCTGAGCACCAGCATGAGAAGATTTCAAGTGATGTTCCCTGATTATCACCTCAGTCAGAGGGTGATTTGATGGCAATAAAACGGGTGTACGGAAAGGGAATCACAGTCCAAGGAGAGGAAATCAAAACCTTGAGATTTGGCGATGATATCGTCATTTGATATTGTTATTTGGAAAGGGAATCACAGTCCAAGGAGAGGCAATCAAAACCTTGAGATTTTCCGATGATATTTTTATTTTATCTGAAACTGCATAAGACCTCGGGAAGTTGCTGAATGGTATGGATGACGTCTTGGGTAAGGAGAGTACCAGATGAAAATAAGTAAGTCCAAAACAAAAGTAATGGAGTGCAGTGGAACGAAGGCAGGTGATGTAGGAAATATTAGATTAGTAAATGAAGTCTTAAGGGAAGTAGATGAATATTGTTACTTGGGTAGTAAAATAATTAACGATGGCAGAAGTAAGGAGGACATAAAATGCAGACTAGCACAAGCAAGGAAGAGCTTTCTTGAGAAACGAAATTTGCTCACTTCAAACATTGATATCGGAATCAGAAAGATGTTTTTGAAGACTTTCGTGTGGAGCGTGGCAGTGTATGGAAGTGAAACATGGACGATAACTAGCTCAGAAAGAAAGAGAATAGAAGCTTTTGAAATGTGGTGTTACAGAAGAATGCTGAAGGTGAGATGGATAGATCGAATCACGAGTGAAGAGATACTGAATCGAATTGGTGAGAGGAGATCGATTTGGCTAAATTTGACGAGAAGAAGAGATAGAATGATAGGGCACATCTTAAGACACCCAGAACTTGTTCAGTTGGTTTTTGAAGGAAGTGTAGGTGGTAAGAACGGTAGGGGTAGACCAAGGTATGAATATGACAAGCAGATTAGAGCAGCTGCGAAGTAAAGCAGGTAGGTCTGCTGGGTTGTCTGTGCCTTGTAGATGAAACCAACGCTTAGGTTTAGATAATAATCTCATTTCTTTCACTCTGTTAGTGATGAACACTCCGCAAGCTTTCATACTTCTTATCCAACATAGCACAGAATAAGAGTCACTCCAATAGTACTTCGGGATGTCCGTCAGATTTATTCTTTCACAGAAAAAGCAAGACGTGAACCTAAAAAGCAGGCTAATAACTCCAGTCTCGGAGGGGGTTGCCCTTGACTTTTCTGTGATCCCTCGCACTTCAATCTCTTTTACATTGAAAGATCTCAAGAAAATAACGGCTGCATAAGCCACTTGACCTGCATCACAAAATATATGCATACTACGTGATGATTTGTCCTCACAATTAGACAATCTTCTAGGCACTTTAATTTCAGAGACAGAGGACAACTCATTCAACCACTTATTGAATTTGATTTGGGTGTCTTCACACAACGGAATATCCCAACTTTTCTCTCTCCAAAATTCCTGTAGTAAAACCTTAGGTAAAATAAAACCCAGACAAGTAAAACCAATTGGGTCAAAAATATTTTGAGTAATTGTCAAAACTGTCCTCCTAGTGAGAACATCCGAGTCATTTATCTTCACCATTTTACATGACAAAACATCAGCTACGGGGTCCCACAACAAACCCAAAACGGGTGTAACTTCAAGTACTTCATCCTCCAGACTCACCCTGATGTGCTTCCACCACAGGAATTTCAAAAAGTGTCGATCCTCTTCAGAGATTGTGATTTGAAAAAGGCGTTCTTTATGTCTGAGATTACATTAGTCCTGTTTAAACGGAACCGGTTCAAAATAGATGGGATTACTTCTAATATATTAGGTTTCTTCTCCAGACAGTCTCTGAGTAAACGTCCCCCTTTCAATTTACATGAAGCATCAAACACCGGCCTCATTGCTGTAGTCGATCCTTCCTTAAAAACTCCTCGGTGCGATAAAATGTACGCAGCATCCTGAGAGCTTTTTTGGCTAACTTCTTCAATTATCCCTTCCTCTTGCCAATCACGAAGCACCTGCTGGTATTTCTCAAAATGTTCTTCCTTGATTAAGCGGTGTGTTGCAGAAACCAGTATTTTTAATGCAACAACCTTGTTGCCTGACAATAGCTGCTGATCTTCTTTCCATAGAAGTGGGACGTCATATTGTCCTTCCTCATCTATCTTAATATTTTCTTGGAATTTTTTCAATATTACCATTTCAGTTTCCTTCTTCGACAGTGTTTCATTCAGATCACAAATTCCTATGATTTCCAAGTTCCATAGTTTACCAAAAGAAGCAGTTATCACAAACAGAGAGTACACCATAGACACTGTGTTAGAGTTCTCAGTTGTCTTCAGAGATGTCCCATCTTCAGACATGAAAAACAAGATTTATCTGACAACCTTTTATGTTTATCCCTTAAGTTCAATTCTTGAGGCAGATGGCACCCTTTGCTTCTATGCTGTTTATTACTGAAGATACACTCGCACCCATACAGATAGGTCTTATGGCGACGATAGGACAGGAAAGTGCTAGGAGTGGAAAGGAAGGGGCCGTGGCCTTAATAAGGTACAGCCACAGCATTTGCCTGGTGTGAAAATGGGAAACCACGGAAACCATGTTCAGGGCTGCCGACAGTGGGGTTATAACCCACTATCACCCGAATACTGGATACTGGCCGCATTTAAACGACTGACGCTATCGAGCTCGGTCCAAACTGTTTCTTTTTCCAGCGAAAAGTACACTAGCAGTAGCTAAACCTTGCTCCTCCCGCTCCCGTTCTTTAATCTTAGCACTCCTCGATGTATTAGAGAGTCCAAAACCAGCTTCAGTGAATCATCCTTCAGAGAACCACGTGACGCGGTCAGTTTGTCAGCATGTCCAATGTCCTGATCCGCTTTAGTCGTTGATGAACTCCTCATCCTGACAGGAAATACTTCCTCAGGCAAGCAATATTCTACTAACGGAAAGAGCATCTAGCCGTACTTATTTCGAGTAACACTTATTGATTCTAAAGCTCTCAGTTGTGCTTCTAATTTGTCGCATAAACTAGCAAGTATAGGCTTCTCCCTTGTCTGAGAAACATTTTTTACTACAAGACGTATGAGCCCCCTGACACAGAATTCTGTCAATAAATCTTCTCTTCCAAACCTACCCCTAACGGATTCTACAGCCTTAGAGGGGAAGTTACCACCATAGACCGGAACACCATCATCACGTCCCTCGAAGTTACGGTTGAGTCTCTGGCCTTCTTACCCCAACATGGCAGGTTCGATCCTTGCTCAGTCCGGTGGTATTTCAAGGTTTTCAAATACGCCAGCCTCGTATCGGTTGAAAAATTTCGGTAATTCGGCGTCTCCGAAAACCGAAAAAAGTATTTAGGGGACTTAATGTCAATAATACTATTTATTTAATTACACTGACACAAGTGTTAGATCTTAATAACTGAAAATAAACTTCTTAATAACTAAATTATTCATTAATAACTAAAAATAAACATTTAACAACTAAGTTATTCATTAAATTACATTGATACAGGTCTTAGATCTTAATAACTAAAACACACAGCTTCTCCACACACAACTCAAGCCGCCCACCCTCACCGGATGGTCTGCCTTACAAGGGCCGCACTAGATTAGCAATAGCCAAACGAAATTATTATTATTATTATCATCATCATCTTAAATTTGTAAATGCTCTGCCTTCCTTTTGGACGGAATGTTATTGCGGTTTTCTTACATCCATTATGTCTGTCGTTGTGCGGGCGACCATTGACCACGAAGCTGGGGCACCTCAGTAAGGAATAATCTCATTACTGTTGGGTCTCACATCGTTAAATTTTCTCTATACGCAGTGTTTACTTGGTTCCACTGGTAACCTCTGCTTCCTTTCATCTAACTACGAGCTGGTTCTTGACTGTTGTACAGTACAGTCCAGAACAGTTCAATTGTGGGCTGTATCAACGGACTCAACAAATGTGTCCAATGATTTGATTCTTCCACGGTTTGTTGAACTATTATTAAGTTCTTCGGTGTGGCCCATGTCGCTGTTCTACGTACAATATCTACACGAAAGTAACGAGCGAGATACACGACACCTAATCCGTAGCAACTGGTTGACGGAAAGGGTTTACGAATGGTGAACCGGGGAAATGATGACACCAGGAGAATCTTGACTCGAGTGTGCTTTCTGATTATGTAGGGATTCCCTGCTATTTTATTTGTTCACTAAAATCCATTATACATCCATTATACACTCTATCCTGTCTTCTTCAGATATCAACGTATAGAACGTGGGTCAAACAGATGAAGCTGTTAGGGTGGTAGTGGGTATTGTTTAAAGGAGAGATAAAACTAGACAGACATTACTCTAAACACTAATAATTAGTGGAAAAATAGAGAACTTACGGTCCTTTAATAGATGAAGATATCGACAAAATAAAGAAACAATAAGGGCATGAAAATAGAAGTCTGCCCAGTTTCGCAAACGTAACACCGTTGGGTTCGGAAGGGAATAGCAGTTAACGAACGGAGTTAGAATAGGAAAATTCAAAGCACAAGTAAGTCGAAACAGTCTCAGAGTCAGCTAGAGAAAACATGGACGGAACTCACGCTCCCAAACTGAGAACCCTTGGGCCACCTCTTAGGACAGGCAGGAGATACTGTCAATGTATTATATCGTCCCCACCCGTACGGGATCTAGGCGGAATGCTAACTCTTCGGTCTTATAATGGTCGATCACCAGTAATCAAATAGGTAACGTTTTACCTTGGAGCTAAAAGTAAAAATGAATGTACTTATTTATCTCAAAATATATGTTATAGACCTTGGATTTTACGTAGACAAAAACCTGTTTTGTTGCTGAAGGGATAACTTAAATTGAAGTTGCATTTACATGTTTCATGTATTTACAAAGTTAAAACGGTTGGTTCTATAGTGCCCTAAAATGCCTAAATTGACGTTAGAACATATTTGCATACATTTCTACAATACCTATTTTTAATCCCTAAATATCGTCGCTGCCGGGACAAAACCTCCTATGTGAAATATTTTAACTTAGAACTTTGGCCGGTAAGGTTCTGTCATCTAAGTTGCAATATTGTGTGAACATTGTCAAGGCATTCTCGCTCTTCATAATGTATGTGCTGCGGGTCAGTATATCTCCAAAATTATAGGAGGTTTTGTCCCGGCAACGACGATATACACTGACTGACAGTGACAATGCAACACCAAGGAGGAGTGGTTCGAAAGGGATGAAAGTTGGGGAAAAAACAGAGACGGCACGGATGAATAATTGATGTTTATTTCAAACCGATATGCAGGTTACACAATGCGCATGGCATCGACTCAGTAGGATGTAGGACCACAGCGAGCGGCGATGCACGCAGAAACACGTCGAGGTACAGAGTCAATAAGAGTGCGGATGGTGTCTTGAGGGATGGTTCTCCATTCTCTGTCAACCATTTGCCACAGTTGGTCGTCCGTACGATGCTGGGGCAGAGTTTGCAAAAGGCGTCCAATAAGATCCCACACGTGTTCAATTGGTGAGAGATCCGGAGAGTACGCTGGCCACGGAAGCATCTGTACACCTCGTAGAGCCTGTTGGGAGATGCGAGCAGTGTGTGGGCGGGCATTATCCTACTGAAACAGAGCATTGGGCAGCCCCTGAAGGTACGGGAGTGCCACCGGCCGCAGCACATGCTGCACGTAGCGGTGGGCATTTAACGTGCCTTGAATACGCACTAGAGGTGACGTGGAATCATACGCAATAGCGCCCCAAACCATGATGCCGCGTTGTCTAGCGGTAGGGCGCTCCACAGTTACTGCCGGATTTGACCTTTCTCCACGCCGACGCCACACTCGTTTGCGGTGACTATCACTGACAGAACAGAAGCGTGACTCATCGGAGAACACGACGTTCCGCCATTCCCTCATCCAAGTCACACTAGCCCGGCACCATGCCAGGCATGCACGTCTATGCTGTGGAGTCAATGGTAGTCTTCTGAGCGGACGCCGGGAGTGCAGGCCTCCTTCAACCAATCGACGGGAAATTGTTCTGGTCGATATTGGAACATCCAGGGTGTCTTGCACATGCTGAAGAATGGCGGTTGACGTGGCGTGCGGGGCTGCCACCGCTTGGCGCCGGATGCGCCGATCCTCGCGTGCTGACGTCACTCGGGCTGCGCCTGGACCCCTCGCACGTGCCACATGTCCCTGCGCCAACCATCTTTGCCACAGGCGCTGCACCGTGGACACATCCCTATGGGTATCGGCTGCGATTTGACGAAGCGACCAACCTGCCCTTCTCAGCCCGATCACCATACCCCTCGTAAAGTCGTCTGTCTGCTGGAAATGCCTCCGTTGACGGCGGCCTGGCATTCTTAGCTATACACGTGTCCTGTGGCACACGACAACACGTTCTACAATGACTGTCGGCTGAGAAATCACGGTACGAAGTGGGCCATTCGCCAACGCCGTGTCCCATTTATCGTTCGCTACGTGCGCAGCACAGCGGCGCATTTCACATCATGAGCATACCTCAGTGACGTCAGTCTACCCTGCAATTGGCATAAAGTTCTGACCACTCCTTCTTGGTGTTGCATTTGCTCTGTCAGTCAGTGTATTAAAAATGCTTTTCAATTATTCCGAGAAACTGAAATATTTGCCGACTCGTTTTCAGTATCTTGAACCATATATTCTTGAAATAATTAACAGACAAAATGTGGTATGCTGTAAACCACAGTCCTCGGCAGTTCTTCAGAACCTCCAGCAGTAAACAAGCCCGCAGTCTGTGTGTCACGAGGCTGGAAAGCGAGTCCATTGACCTGCTGAAAAGAAAAAAAGATATCTCTTCATTTCCTTCTTTGAGAAGTTTTCAGTGTCTCCGTTTGTTCAGTGTGTGCATTGTGTGAAAGTTTCAACTTCCAAGTAGTCTTCATTAAACAGTGGTTACAGAAGTTTCCGCACTTCACATCGGATGGTAAAATTATATTCTCTGACGTTTGCAGCAAGGATGTGAGTGATTTTTGTTATATTCTCCCAAAATAGTTATCATTCATTTAGCAAAATAAAAATGGCATTTTAATTCATAAATGCTTGCTAAAATATCTAAAATTGAAACTGCCTAAAAGATAATTTAAGGACCCATGTTTTCACTTTGAGAGCCTATTTTTGGCACCTAAAATAAGGAATTTAATACCTAAAAATCCAAGGTCTAATAATTTACTTCTGATTCTAAAATTTAGATCGTAATTATGATTTATGCATTATTGGTATATATACGCATGAACAATGCAAGTTTATTACTAACTGTAATAAATGTATATCCCTCATCGTAATACAATTTATAGTTAAAGGGGCGTGTATACGGGATGATGCTATAAACAGCATCATACCACACTAGTAATAATTCCACGCTGGAGGATAAAACTTTTACGGCCGCAATGCTTGTATACGACAGCTGCAGTCAACACATTATATTTAACAATCCTTTCTAATGTTCCATTAAAGGTAATTCTCTGGCACTGCATAATTTATGGCGTGAAACATGACCACTCCTACGTCCAGAAATTTACGTACCATGATGTCTCACAGGGTCGTGTAAGAGTATGTTAGCTGCGTCAGAAAACTTGAAAATGGTTTTGCGCGGTTTCCTATAGTCATTCAAGGAAAATGTTGAATGTGTACCTTAATTAGGCGACATCACAGTTTAGAGAGTACCGAGACTACATCGTACCGGGAGGGCCTGGGTTCGGTTCTCAATCAGGTCACGGTTAATGTCCAGATATAGGAGACGGAAGCATTGACATTTACCCAGAATAACAAAGACATTTGCAATAAGATGAAAACGTTGAACACTTGAAAAGTAGCTGGAATTGGTAAGATTTCTGCGAATATACTAAAGTGAAAAGGTTGAGATGCCCTATATCTAACGTACATATTTCATTCCCATAGGCATGAAGGAGCTGTATCAAATCAAGTTGCTATAGCATGTTCTGTGTATAATGGAAAGGGTTATAAACACAAAGCCGAAAATTTCCGAATATATTAGACATGTTTGCGAAATTAATAACTGCTTCTATGGAAGGTTTTTAGGGTTTAGGAAAGATTATTCCACTGAATCTAACCTTGTAGGATTCCAGCAAGAAGTATTCGGTCAGCAGTATGTAAATATAGTTGGTTACAAGAATAATGTCCGGATAGAGGAGGTGACTGATACTAAATAAGTATTAAAATTTACCTATGACAACAACGACATTTACAGTAAGATACAAAGTTGAAAACTATGAAGCAGCTGGAATTCATAAGGTTTCGGGGGATTTACTAAAGACAATGTGTTGGAATATAGTACCATATCTGAAGTACTTATCTGATTACTTTTCGCATGAAAGAGCTATACCAAATGAATGGAGAATAGCTCCTGTATATAAAGGAAAGGGTGATAGACATAAATATGAAAATTACAGGCCAGTCAGTTCGACATGCATTGCATGTAAGCTTTAGGAAAGCATTCTTTCTGATTATATTAGACGTTTGCGAAATTAATAACTGGTTTGATAGGAGGTATTTTGGTTTAGGAAAGGTTATTGCACTGAAGCTCAACTTGTAGGATTCCAGCAAGATATAGCAGATATCATAGATTCAAGGAGGTCAAATGGACTATATCGCGATTGACATACCTAAGGCATTTTATAGGGTAGATCATGGGAGACTATTGGCAAAAATGAGTGCAATCGGACTAGACAAAAGAGTGAATGAATGGGTGGCTACATTTCTGGAATATGGAACACAGAAAATTAGATTAGGTGAACTTTACACACATTAAACTGTAGGAGTGCCTAAATACGCCAGGCAGCGCGGTAGGCGAAGGTTCATTTTCCTTTACACATATGCATAAGAAAATGAACTCAACGAACATTGCTCTGATGGACTGTATATCCATATGTGGGTGGGAGGCGTGACAAGCTTTAAGGAACATAATGAACATTGTCAGATACGCAGCGACAATATGAAAATTTCTCCGTTGCAACGGAAATGCATAGAATCATGGATATGTGTTTGAGCTTGGAAGACGGGAGAGAGAGTACCGTTTCTTTGGTTGTTCCTCTCTAGTAGACTGTTACAGGGGAGATAAACAGTTGTGATAAATCCAAATAAATTAGGTCCGACAATATGGCAGCTGATCCACATACTACGTCCCCATGCCATGTCACAAGATAGCCCCATCTATCATGAACTACGTCCAACAAAATGATCGCTGATTTAGCAAACAATTTTACGGCCATGTATATTCGGAAGATCCTTTTTCAAAAAGATGCTATTGGTTCTGGGCGTCGACCTATAGAGATCTTTTGCCCCTACTTGCACCATGTGATATGAACCTGCGTGTAATTGTAATTGCGGAAGTGTAGAGTGTTGAATGTGAGGAAATGAACGTTAAGGACGACACAAACACCCAGTCCCCAGGCCAGAGATATTAGTCATTTCCAATTAAAAACCTCTGACCCGGCCGGGAATCGAACCCGGAGTATTCACAAGATACACATTACGAGGAAAACTCTGCTGCCTTCAGTGACGTAACCGTGTGTTAGAGGATTTACTGTGACCTAGATAAAGTGCTGGTCAAAAACAGTGGAAACTTGTTTAAAACACGGCGCTATTTCTACCTACTGTATATAGGGTGGTCAAAAAAATGTGAACCGGGTATTTGAGCGGTACAGGGCTGGTCATCGTGATGAATAAGTTTAAAAAACCTCGAGAGTTTTCATTTTATTAGCTATTAATGTTAGTCAGTCACATCGCTTCGAGGGTGAATTCAAAAAGGTTGTGCGAGGTGGTGTTGCTAAATCTGCACGTGACGTAAGACCGCCTTGAGGGGCAAGCTGAGAAATCAGCATCAAACACAGACACACCGTGTGTTTCAGCCAGTGTCACGTCAGGCACTTGCTATGGTGCGATCGTGTCAGCTCTGAGGTCGGTGTTTAAATCCCTCCGCAGAAGAAGTGTTTATCGTTCGATTTGTTCCCCCGATCCAGTCTTAATCCACTTGCACATTTAGAAACACCGCCATACAAAGTCCATTTGAATTCGCTCGTGAAGCGATCTCATTGGCTAAGTTGAGCAGCTGATAAAATGACGACAGCCCGAGATATCGTTTTCTTCAAATTATTCATCGGTATAACCAACCCTCTAACGCTCTTATATCCAGTTCCCACCGTTTCCGGCCATCTGTATAGAAGGCAGAGTTCTGGCGCCGGGCTGAGTGGCTCAGACTGAAGAGGCACTGGCCTTCTGACCCAAACTTGGCAGATTCTCAGTCCGGTGGTTATTGTGGCTGCTCAAATACGCCAGCCTAGTGTCAGCAGATTTACTGGCAGGTAAAATAACTCCTGCGGGACTAAATTTCGGTACTTCGGCGCCTCCGAAAGCGGTAAAAATAGTTAGTGGGATATAAAGCAAATAACATTATTAATTACATAGTTTCGGCATATGGTAACGACGTGCGGAAGAAGACGACTAAGTCTTAATATATAATAATGTCATGTGGCTATTTCTAGCCGGGTGCAGCCCTTGTAAGGCAGACCCTCCGATGAGGGTGGGCGGCATCAGACATGTGTAGGTAACTGCGTGTTACTGTGGTGGAGGATAGTGTTATGTGTGGTATGTGAGTTGCAGGGATGTTGGGGACAATACAAACACCCAGCCCCCGAGCCACTTGTATTAATCAAAGAAGGTTAAAATCCCCGACCCGGCCGGGAATCAAACCCGGGACCCTCTGAAACGAAGGCCAGTACGCTGACCATTCAGCTAACGAGTCGGACAGTCTTAATATACTGTACTGTAGATAGATGACGAATACCGGTTGCCTAGTTACCACGGTTTCTGTTTCCAGTCCACACAAAATTGTCTACGCTGAATTGATGACTAGCATTGATTTGGTGGAATACTCCTTGTCTAGCGTCCACAGAGCATCATTCATGACCATGCAAGCGGAGATGTGACCGGTAATTCCATCATCCATCTTCCAGATTTTGTCGTGAAGCACATTCAAACATCCCTCCTGCAACTGGACGTGTAGATCATCCTGTGCTTTATGACGCATTTGAAGGCGGTTCATATATCACCCTGGCACATTCCAAATGTGTTCAGTTAGTGAAAAATTTGGTAACCACATAGACCAACGATTGACGTCCCCATATTATGTTACTCGTTGACAAGTGGGACTTCAAGCGATGAAGTTTCGCTTCACAAACTGAGTTCGAAAGAATGAGTTATTACAATATTTTCTTATACCATCGTGTGAACATATGAATATTAACCGGAAATATTAATTGGCATGATGGACTACAACTAGCATTACTGAAAACTCCGCTATGAGCTCCTCAGGGAACCATAAAATTGCAACGCCAACTCAACGTGCGGTAGACGTGCAGTCATCAGTGTGGTGCTGTATCACTTCTATCGAAGAATGCGACAAGTGAACACAGCTTCATCAATCAAATCAATCGTCAACGATTTGCATTTAGGGCAGGTGTCCAGGTGGCAGATTCCTAAAAAGTGGTTTACCTAGCCTTTTCTGAAATACTTTAAAAGAAGTGCAAATTTATCGAACATTTCCCTTGATAATTTGTTCGAATCCCTTCCTTCTCGTTCTATAAATGAATACTTGCTCCAATTTGTCTTCTTGAATTCCAACTTTATTTTCATATTGTGGTCTTTCCTATTTTTGAAACTCCACTCAAGCTTATTCGTCTACTAATGTCAATCCACACCACCCCTCCACTGACAGCTTGGAATATTAACTTAGTGTCCTTACTTCTAAGTCTTCCCAGTGCAAAGTTTACAACATTTTCGTAACACTACTCTCTTGTCGCAAATCACCCAGAACAAATGGTGCTACTTTTCTTTTGATATTTTCCAGTTCTCGTATCAAGTAGTCCTGGTATGTGTCTCATACACTGGAACCATACTCTAATTGGGGTCTAAAAGAAATTTACACGCCCTCTCCTTTAATTGGTATAGGGAAGAAAAGCTAAATTTCGCTACTCCACCAACATTGTCTCTTGCTGTTACTAAATGGCTAGCAGTTCTATGAGGATATGAGGCCTATGATAAAGGCTGATGCGTGGTGCGAGAATTTTGAATACATTATTACTTTGCTAGAATTTGAAATTTTGTGTGTCACACAAAAAATGGAAGGAATTAAGGCCGTAGAACCTCACTGACATACCACTGCGCTGTCTCTGTGCCATCAACGCACATGAAAGATGCTAGAAAGTCGTGACTAATGGAAACTTTCACCATAAAACATGGCGTTTGGGATGTATGGAGTCGACGAATCCATGCAGGATTTTTGTGTTGCCTTCGCGGTGTCTAACCCTGATATGACCAACATTTGTACTGTGACTGAAGTGGAACTCAAATACGAAAACCACGCGTTGCCAATCCTGTGTCCAATTGCTACGTCTATAACACTATTGACGACATATCGCACGATTCACAGGGATGTAAATTGCTTACCAGAGGACGTCATGGCTGTAGTCTGGACACAGCAGATCAGCAGATGCAGTGTGGACCTCAAAGGCCGTAGTATCTCTATGGAAGAGTCAGCTATTACACGTCAGCTTATACGACCATATTTACAATGTGCTCTGCTTTCTTTAGAACCGGTAGCTGGTCTACAAGACCCACGACCTGTAGACATCCACGTGTTTACCGAGCGTGGCATAGTGGTAATTACACAGCCAATATGACCGAATGGATCTAGCAAGGAATCTACTTGAATATCTAGTTTCGATAATCCAAAAGCATCAGTGCCAGAAACGGCGACAGCAAAATATTAGCCGCTAATGACTCACCGTGTTCAAAGGAAGACAAATAAAATGTACAGAGCAACCTGTTACGGAATGCATTTGGCATACTTCATAAACTGGATATCATTAACGTTCGGATGAATATAAAAAAATTGTGCACCTCGGCGACTGCGAATGTTATGGCTAGGAAGATCAAAGGTGAACCCCTTCGGAGTTGTAATACGTTCAGGATATTCAACTTATGAACAAACGCAGCCTTTGATCGTTTGTTTTCCTGCCTAAAAAATATGTCTTTCACAATCTATAACAATGTCATAAATGACAGACAATTTTACGATAACGTACACAACCGATTGGTTTGCATGCAATTATTTTCCATTAATTCTGATCACCATTTAATGCAGATACAATAATCTACGCACTTGACATAAGTATGTCTTATGGATGGTGTTCATCATAAAAATTTTGCGTCATAAATTAGCGATTCAAAATGTGCGAGGCGATGTTATCTACCAACCGTGCAGCCTGTGATGTGTGAGGTATTGATGGACGGTCATGAGTGAGAGATATACAGTATAGAAGATTCATTTATTAGAGAGGGATCATCCCATCATATTGTGGAGAACTATTCATTTCACTCAGGGTGGTTTCATACGCCACGAATAAATTTTGTCTTTTCGATGCGTTGAATTTTGATATCCTTTAAAAATAGACATCAATAACGTTCGGATGAAAATAAAGAAATTTTGCGCCACCGTGACTGGGAACGTTCTGGCTAGCAACCTCAACGGGGAAATCCTTTGTTGTTGTCGTACGTTCAGGATAATTAGCTAGATATCCACTCTTACGGGCAAAATAGTCGACTCCAAATTCCATATAGATGTCTTTCGAAAACGGTTCGTTAGATGCGAATACATTATTCCATTCTTCGTCTTCTTCTTTAATCCTTTAACCCTCCAAGGTTAGATTTTCCCCCTGATTCAATGAATAATCTCACCTCTAGCGCTTCAAGGGTCGTGTCCTGGAGCGTTAGATATGTGGTCTGGAATACAATTGGGAGGATGATCAGGACCTCGCTCAGGCGGCTTTACCTACTGTTCTGAACAGGGGCTTTGTGCTGAGTGGAAATATTTGAAGGAGTAGGCAAGAAAGAGGGAAAGAACGGGTCATGAGCTTAATTTAGGTACTATACCGGCATTTGCCCGCCATTTATCTGATAGTAGCCTCTGTGGCTCAGACGACAGCGCGTCGGCCTCTCACTGCTGGATACCGTGGTTCAAATCCCGGTCACTCCATGTGCGATTTGTGCTGGACAAAGCGGAGGCGGGACAGGTTTTTCTCCGGGTACTCCGGTTTTCCCTGTCATCTTTCATTCCAGCAACACTCTCCATTATCATTTCATAGCATTTATCACTCATTAATAAACCACCTTGGGAGTGGCGACCCCATTGTAATAACAGCCTATATATGTTCCATTCATTACATCCCTGACCCGGTCAATGACTGGAAAACAGGTTGTAGGTTTTCATTCATTTATCTTATAGTGTCCGACTCGTTGGCTGAATGGTCTGCGTACTGGCCTTCCGTTCAGAGGGTCCCGGGTTCGATTCCCGGCAGGGTCGGGAATTTTAAGCATCATTGGTTAATTTTTCTGACACGGAGCTGGGTGTATGTGCTGTCTTCATCATCATTTCATCCTCATCACGACACGCAGGTCGCCTATGGGAGTCAAATCAAAAGATCTGCACCTGGCGAGCCGAACATGTCCTCGGACACTCCCGGCACTAAAAGCCATACGCCATTTTTTAAATCTGATAGTTGCCTGGAGGAGGAGTGGGAAACTACCGAAAACCATTTCGAGTGTGCTAGAGGCGGGAATCGAACCCCATATACTCAGCTGACCTCCAGAAGCTGAGTTGACTCTATTCCAGTCCTCATACTACTTTTCGAATGTTGTGACAGAGCCGGAAATCGAACTTTGCCCTGCGGGGTTGGGGACAGGGGGGTGTGGCAGCTAGTCACACAACCCTACACCACAGACTCGGACGCAAGTAAATTAATCGTTATCAGTTCGAGTTTAATTTATTGAAATATATATTGTTGATAATTTCTAGTTCCCAACTGTAAATTTGACACAATTTCTCTAAGAGTGGATACCTTGGACGCCTGACCGATCGTCATAAACACCTTACAGCTCCTAAGGAGTTTGCCATTGATTTTGCTGGCGCGAATTTTCGTTATCACTTGTGGAGTCTTTGTTTTAATTCACTTCCCGTAGTGCAAGTTAAAATGTTATTTTGAATATTTCCTGAACGTCTATGATGCATATTTTGAAGAATTTAACAAACATTCCATAGGCTATTGCTCTCTCTCTCTCTCTCTCTCTCTCTCTCTGGTGTCATGTACACCACCTTTCATGCGAAAACTACTTGTTCAAAGTCTTATATTTCCAATAATTGACTATGGTTCAGTCGTATACAACGACTTATCTGAAACTTTGAACATAAAACTACAGAGGGTACAAAACGCATGTGTTCGCTACGTTACAAATGCCAGGCGTGATGAACACATAACACCCTATTACATACAGCTACAATGGTTGAAACTCCATGAACGTCGGGAAATCTCAGTAGCTGTTGCTACGCAGAAAATTCTCAAACTGAAGACACCATCCTACCTTTATAATGCATTTAAACCTATGGAGTCAGTACATAACAGAGATAATAGATTTACAAAAACCACCCTTCAAATTCCCCTTCATCGTACCACTAAATTTAACAAATCCTTTGTTTGCACTGCATCACGTATCTTCAACGTCTTTAATCTTCACCGTTTCGCAAGTAACACTAACTGTACCCAACTAAAGCAGTTCTTAACATCTGTCTTTCTGGAGGAGTACGCAAGAGGCTGAGATCAGGCATTCTTGTGTCGAACAATCAGGAATATGTATATTTCGAAGAAAATTGTTTCTCTGCTTTAGCTTTATATTCTTTAAACCCATGTAGTCCAGAATAACAGAAGGGCTTAATGATTTACTTTCTTACTTATTATATAATGTATGTCTTAACCTTACTGGATGTGGTATCTGTATTTTCATTTTTTTAAGTTTCTTGTTTAGTTTAATACTTTAATATTATAAAAATGTAGTTACTGTTTTCATAAATCTGCATTGTATTATAAGAAGACGCTGCATAAAGGGGCTTTTCAGTCTCAGTGGCATGTAAATCATGATCAATAAATTCAGTTCAATTCAATTCAATTCTCTCTCTCTCTCTCGACTTTTTCCTATTCACATGATACGTCATTAGGAGCAAAAATTTTCCATCGTTAGTACCAACGTTTTCGAACGGTCTTAACCAGACATTTAAATTTCGACCTCGCAGTGAAGTAGCTTCCTTGTAAGATTTTCTTTTTTAATGGCATGTGGCCTCTGGAGAGTGTTGGTGCAGCTCTTACGAGTTTACGCTTTAAAGGCGACCTGCACGTCTCTGTTAGAATATGGTGGATTCCAATGCTGAAGAACCACCCATTCCTCAAGCAAAACCAAACCCCATGGCTCAACAGTCCCGAAAGACTGCAGATTACTAGATGTCGTGTGCTCTTCACGACGAATCCTCTTAGCCACTATTCTTGGATTTCTAAACTGGGACCCATCCCTCAGGTCATCATAATTAACAAAATTAGGTCGAAATCCTCGACCTGGCTGGCAATCGAACCCAAGACCTCTTGCGCCAAAGGCCACACGCTAACCATTTAGCCATCGAGCCGCTCAAATTCGTGTCCTCCTCCCGAGGCAGATCCACAATGACCGTGAGCTGCATGTACCATATTAACTCCATACTAGCTATACTCCCATCCTTACCGGGAATCGAACCCATGACTGCAAGGATGGCAGGTAATAACGCTAACCGTTAACTATGGAGGCGGACAAAACTAAACTCGTTTCTTCGTCCTGAGGCGTGCAGTTCTCTTTAGGCGCTGCCCCAATAGAGATGAACTGCATGTACAATAACTTCAACCACATTCGTAAATCTGCAATTTTTAAAACTCAAGTTGAATGTGGAATCTAACCTAAGACTCCGAAGATGACAGCTAATAATGCTCATAGTTACGCTGCGGAGAGAAACTCGTTTCAATTGGTGGCGTTGGCTTCTGTAGGGCCATTTAGCTACAAAACTGGGCCCCAAATCGCAACCGTAGCCACCACAGCTATGGAAGAAAAGAAAACGATTTTTAAAACCTGGTTTACATACCGTTATGTAGTAGAGTTATGATGTACAGTAGACCAGGTACACACTATTATAGAAACATATCACATTTCGTGTAGAACAGAAATATTGAGACTAAATATATGTCACGTCACAAACGATGTTCTATTTCAGAAATAAACAGCAATTGTCCGCCTCTGTGGTGTCGTAGTTAGTGCCACCTCCGCAGACCCGGGTTCGATTCCCGGCTCTGTCACGAGATTTGAAAAGTGGTGCAAGAACTGGAACGGGGTCCACTCGGCCTCGGAAGGTCAACTGAGTAGCGGGGGGATAGATCCCCACCTCAGCCATCGTCAAAGTAGTTTTTCACAGTTTCCTACTACTCCTCCAGGCAAATGCGAGATGTTACCTATCTTAAGGACACTACCTTTTTCTTCCCTCTTTCTTGTCTATCCGTTCCAATCTTCCCATCCCCAACACAAGGCCCTGTTCAGCATAGCAGTTGCGGCCGCCTGAGCGTGGTACTGGCCGTCCTTCCCAGTTGTATCCCCCGACCCCAGGTCTCACGCTCAAGGACAATGCCCTGGAGGTGGTAGAGGTGGGAACCCTCTCTGAGTCCAAGACAAAAAAAACAACCCTGGAGGGGTGAACAGATAAATAAAGAAGGAACGAAGATAAATACCCGAAATAGAAACGGAAAACTAAGATAGAAGTACTAAGTGCTTTGAACTACTCCGTAGTTTTGTTCTGGTCTACAGATAATTCGTGAAATGATAGTGTCCCTTTGCTCCTTTTTCCTTTTTGAAGTACAAAAAGGCACACAAAGGCACCTAATATATATTCGAATATTTCCAAGCACAGTTAAAGAAAAGCAAATAACTACACCATTAAAAAAAGAATTAGCGCATTTAAAATTCTTGTTTAGGACGAAGTTACGGCGAGAAATCATTTTTTTGCTAGTTGCTTTACGTCGCACCGACACAGATAGGTCTTATGGCGACGATGGGATAGGAAAGGCCTAGGAGTTGGAAGGAAGCGGCCGTGGCCTTAATTAAGGTACATCCCCAGCATTTGCCTGGTGTGAAAATGGGAAACCACGAAAAACCATCTTCAGGACTGCCGACAGTGGGGCTCGAACCCACGGTCTCCCGGATGCAAGCTCACAGTCGCGCGCCTCTACGCGCACGGCTAACTCGCCCGGTGAAATCACTTTTGAGCCACTCATTACATGTGTTCGTGTTTGCGGGAAAGTACTGTTCGAAGTACAAAAAGGCGCACAATAATATCACATATTCCAAGATTTGTACACAAAATTTAAAAACTCAAATCGCCACACTACACAATAAAAACAAACTGATTAACGCATAACTATCACCTCTCAATATCAAGCCAACAAACACCTCATTGCGAACACATTGCCAACATTTACGACAACAAACCAATATAAATAAAACTGGAAAAGCGGTAATTTGCGGTACACAGCTTCCTGTCAGTGAGTTAGGAGGCCAGCGCTCCAGCGGCATTGCGGTGAAACTTTCCAATTACAGCTTCATGCTGGGCTTCACAAGCGATTGTTAAGGCCGGTATAAGGAGCGCAGCGAGGGATCCAGTCGGCCGTGATTAAATTAGCATTTTGCATTTTTCTACTAATACGGGCGCTAATGTGAGACTATGCAGAGTTTCACTTAAGTCCTTATAACTACATTCGGCGTGGACATCTATAAACGCATGAGGGTTTTGAACCAAGGAATACATTAGAGAAGGAATTATGTAAAAAAGTTAATTTGGCTAGGATTTGAATAAAAAAGAAAACGAATGAAGAAAAGCAATTTTAGGCTGTTTTTCCGGAACTGAATTTAGACCGGAAGTGATTTTGTAAATCTGTATTTTATTTTGATAAAAGCTATCGAAGACTCACAATGTGAAACATTTTCGCGCCCTTTAGGCCTTCAACTTTAGGAACAGTTGAGGAAATCGCTTAATTTTACGTTTTTCGTAGTGTAAGAACCCCTTCTTTGTCTGCCAAGACACGTTTTCAACAATCTTCTTTTTCTACCGCTTATCCCACACCTATGGGGTCGCGGGTGCGAACTGTGTCGAACATGTGGATTTGGCCCTGTTTTACGGCCGGATGCCCTTCCTGGCGCCAACCCTATATGAAGGGATGTAATCACTATTGCGTGTTTCTGTGGTGGTTGGTAGTGTAGTGTGTTGTGTGAATATGAAGAGGAAAGTGTTGGGACAAACACAAACACCCAGTCCCCGGGCTAGAAGAATTAATCAGAGACGATTAAAATCCCCGACCCGACCGGGAATCGAACCCGGGACCCTCTGAACCGAAGGCCAGTACGCTGACCGTTCAGCCAACGAGTCGGACACACGTTTTCAACAATAAAGGAATTAATAGGAATTAACAGTAAAAAGAATTTGCTTTGAAATACAGATAAAATATGCCAGTGTTTTATTTTGCTTCGTGTGACACACACGTCTGTCATGAAGCCGAGCTGCGGCGGGTCACAAGTTAATAAAAGCACCTCACTCGTTTACCGGGATTTGAGGTGACGAAATCGTGTTTGTGTAAGTCAAGCCCTGTTTCATATTCCACACATCACTTGTGCGCGGCATTTTATCGTCACTCAGCATGCAGCTAATGCGGCGTAAACAGAACGGGGAAAAAACCAATAGCAGCGAACTCTTCAGGGAGGCTGGGCTGCTGGAGCGAGAGATTGAACGTTATAGCTCGTCTGATGATTGAACTGTGTAGAAATGTCAGGAAATGGAAGAAAACTGTCATGAAATATGCAACATTAAATAGATGTTGCTAATTAAAAACAAACTATGAACGTACATAATAATATCTAGTCCCCATCGGTGGTGTAGTGGTTAGTGTGAATAGCTCCGGAGGTCCGGGTTCGATCCCCGGCTCTGGCACGAAATTTGAAAAGTGGTTCGAGGGCTGGAGCTGGGTCCACTCATCCTCAGGAGGTAGCTGACTAGAGGGGAGTTCGATTCCCACTTAAGCCATCCTCGAAGTTGTTTCCCACTTCTCCTTCAGGCAAATGCCTGGATGGTACTTAAGGCCACTGCCGCATTCTTCCCTCATCATTGTCTATCCTTTCCAATCTTCTCATCCCCCACAAGGTCCCTGTCCGGCTTAGCAGATGAGGCCTCCTTGGCGAGGTACTGGTCCTTGTCCCCAGTTACATTACCCGACCCAAGATCTCATCACGCTCCTTGAGGCGGTAGAGGTGGGAACCCTCGCTGAGTCAGACGGGAAAACCAATCCCGGAGGGTAAACGCATTGAGAAGTAGAAGAAGAAGAATATCCAAAATAAATTCATACTTTTTCATTGTGTACAGTGTAGGCTCTATGGGCGTAGTCGCGTTCGGTTTTCAGCCGTGTGGGCGATTTTAATCTTAAATTGTTATTTTCCCTCGCTCTGGAACTGGGTGTTTGTACTGGTCCCCACATTCCTGCAACTTACACACTTCACACAACACTGTCCTCCACTACAAAAGCACGCCATTCCCATGCACGGCAGATGGCGCCCATCCTCACTGGACGGTGGGTCTTACAGGGGCTACACTAATCTAGGAATAGTCACACGAAATTATTATTATTATTATTATTATTATTATTATTATTATTATTATTATTATTATTATTATTATTATTATTATCGGCGGTGTATCAGGAATACTTGGGTAAGATGTGAGAGATTGTTTCCCACGCCAAGACAAGGAAACATACACCCTGAAATGCTTCGTTCTTAAGTTTTTATTATTATAATTATTCCGAATATGTTTTTGGGCTGGAGTCTATCTGAAATTAGCGTCATCAAATTTCTGAGATCATCGTAACCATAGCAATCGGTGTTCGCCTATGTATCTTAGGTCAGTAGCGTCATCTTCTCAGGTGCGGTTTCTTCCTGTAACTGAGAGCTTGAGAAAATCTCAAATCAAGTGAACCCTGTTTTAGTCCTCAGTCCAGAATTAAAATCCCTGAACTGGCCGGAAAACCAACACAGGTCCTTGCAATAAGAGAGAGGCATTCTTTATTATTTTTTGCTATTTTGCTTTACGTCGCACCGACACAGATAGGTCTTATGGCGACGATGGTACAGGAAAGGCCTAGGAGTGGGAAGTAAGTGGCCGTGGCCTTAATTTAGGTACAGCCACAGCATTTGCATGGTGTGAAAATGGGAAACCACGGAAAACCATTTTCAGGGCTGCCGACAGTGGGGTTCGAACCCACTATCTCGCGGATGCAAGCTCACAGCTGCGTGCCCCTAACCGCACGGCCAACTCGCCCGGTGAGAGGCATTCTACTTCTTCGCAGGGCTGGCTAATAATAATAATAATATGGCCATGCGGTTAGTGTCGCACAGCTGTGAGCTTGCATTCGGGAGATAGTGGGATCGAACCCCACTGTCGGTAGCCCCGAAGATGGTTTTCCGTGGTTTCACATTTTCACAACCGGCAAATGCTAGGGTTGTACCTTAGTTAAGTTCCATTAATTTTCCGTAACTTATTTTCAGGAACTCTGTATATCACTTACAGGCTGCTATTCGGAATGCATTGTGGTATTTATCGTAAATATTACAGAAACATTCTACTGCATCCGAAGTAATCAGACAAATGGGGCGTAGTAGCCAACTGATGTCGTTATTTGTTCCCAACAGTTGGGCGCGGTGTGAATTACGGACGATGCACAAGGGAGTGGTTCGACACTCGCAATAACTATGTGGAGGAAAACAAAATTTATGAAAACGGCTTCATGACGGTCGCCAATTTTTTGTGAGGAGACAGTGTCAGAAAAATAAGAATGAAGCAAGTTAGCTTTCAGGAGGAGATATTGCATTCCCGCAAGAAAAGTGGAGCAACTCAAAACATGCCATTTTTTAGTTATGACATGCACCATATGCAAAAATAATCACTTTCTCGATGTAGAAAATTGCCATAAGTGTAACTCCTTTCCTTCTTATGAAAAATCACAAATGATGTATAGGCTACCACTTCAGCATGCCGAAAATCGTCAGTCAAGAATATTGATACTTCTTATTTGTGATTTATTTCATTGTGTCATATATAAATAGTCTTGTCCGCCCCTGTTCTGTAAAGGTTAGTGTGATCAGCTGCCACCCCCAGAGGCCCCGGTTCGATTCCCAGCTCTTCCACGATATTTGAAAAGTGGTACGAGGACTGGAACGGGGTCCACTCTGTCTCGGGAGGTCAACTGAGTAGAGTAGCCAACCTCGAAATGGTTTTCCGTGGTTTCCCACTTCTCCAAGCTAATGCCGGGAAAGTATCTAACTTAAGACCACGGCAGATTCCTTCCCACCTCTTTGCCTATCCCTTCCACTCTTTCCATCCCTCAAAAGGCCACTGTTCAGACTAGCAGGCGAGGCCGCTTGGCCGATGTACTGGTCCTCCTCCCCTGTTGTATCCCAGACTCAAAGTCTCATACTCCACGACACTGTCCTTGAGGCGGTAGAGATGCGATCCCACGCTGAATGCGAGGGGAAAACCAACTCTGGATTGTATACGGATTAAAAAGGAAAGGAAGAAAGAAGTAGTCCGATAAAATATTATTCTTGATTTGGTTTATTGTATTAAAATTTTAAACTTTGTGTTCTTGAAAACGTTCACATTTTAAGTTGTGTCACTATTCTTGCAGAGGTGCGTTATATCCAAATTTTTATGAGGTGTTTAAAGTAAATATTAACAAATTTAGGAATTCAGAAAATCATCGTGTATCACCGTGTGATCCACTTAGAAAGGCATCGTACGGTGGTTTAAAGTCCAGAATTTCATGTTTGGTCCGTATTGAATAGATATTACAAAACAATAAGTTAAATTATATTGAAAAGGTGGATCTTGTACAATTTAATGTATTGTTTATAATCGAACGATGATTGAACATTTCTGAGGATTCAGTACTTAATAAAGTATCCTACTACAATAAAGCACGAGGTCCTATGGCTGTTATCTTGATTTCAACAGTTTTGAAACTACAAGAATGATTGTTCTTTTCTTTTGAACAGTCTTCTTAGCAGCGGATGCGTACTTCATTAAGACCTCTGTGTCTCGGTTCATATTGTGTTCCACGCTGACTCACGAGAGTCCCGATAACATCACTCCTACGTGGCTCTTGTGCAACAACCCAAAGATAATTTCCCTTAATTGGGAAAATGAGTGGTACTGAAACCACGTAATTCCGTCTTACATCCATGAGTATTTCCTTTTGATCTTTAAAATTGATGTGGTTCGGATGTTCATTTCCTATATTTCTATACTTTTCTCTAAGTTCCTTAGTATTGCTATTAAATCCTGAGATATTATATAAATATTTCAATATCGGTCTCAAAAGAATGCACAGTCACAAATAACAAATATTCAACTCTAGGACGTAGCCGGGTTTATAACCTCGCTTTTCAGTTTGTACAGATAGCGCGTAAGTTACTGAATAAATAAACCTCTCAATTCCTCCATAGTCACCCCTCCTTTTCCTCATTTCTTTTCTGATATTAATTGCTCTAGCACAATAGCACTAAGTCCTATGATCCTGGCTTATCTGCTCAAATTAACCGTTCTGGTTGTATCTTGTTTTATTGTCGATAACCAAGAATGAAGGTCACCCTGGTGCTCATTTCATTTCCTGTAACTGTAATACTTTCTTTGTCATGTGATTTTCCTTGATGACATATGACGTGATGGCACAATATGAGTTATGATTCAGTTACATATGTTTAATGTCTGCTGCTTTGAGGATTCCGTTCAAATGATCTTCCATTGCGACTCCAGCAGCCCATCTCAATATTCTCATTTCGTCGATCTACAATTTCTGCTCGTGCTTTACTTGGGCTGGTCTACAATCAGTTTCATCTATTAAAGCGGGATTTACGTTTCTCATTTCCTTCTCATTACTAACTTCATTTAATTACAAATATGGACGACGTAACAGACCCCAGTGCTTTAAAATTTTCATTTGAATCAGTGAATGGATTAATCCAAGGAAAGCTGATCTTAGCCATAACGAATAGCATACCCATTCTATTGAACACGTTTTAGCTAATGATTACCACTGACGCACAGCTTAAATAATAATATTAGATGAACTATAAAGCATAAAGAAGGAAAGTGTAGGTTAAAGAGATTAAGAACAAAGAGGAATAAATGCAGTTCGTATTCCCTAAGAACAGCTACGACGATAAATATTATTTAGAATATGGTGAAGTGACTTTGTACATTGCTAATGAATACTTCGGCATATTTTTATAATGAATTTTTAAAGAATCAACAAATGAACAAATGATTGAATGAATGCATGAATAGAATGTTCTTCCTTCCCATTCACGGATGACTACCAACCGGGGAGAAAGTATTTATTTATTGTAAACATAAGGAAGTAATACATGCAGTTAGTTTTTATAATCCACGTAAGAAAATGGTAAAAAATCTTTTAATTATTATACTAATATACAGTGTATCCCCATACTCTTCTTCTTGGAGGTATCTTTAATTAATTATTAGATTAACACAACATTTGAGATACAGCCTAGATTTAATTCATTATCCTTACTTCTAGCTACATGTAGCTTCTCTGATTTTATCCCCTTTATATTAATTTTCGCGTATTCCTCTTATGATAGTACACAGTTTTGCTGTTCTTCCTGGTGCCTTCCTTACTCTATTTAATTTAACAAAAGTACAGTATAAAATGCAGGCTCATTTTTGAATGTACCTCTTTTCTTCTCATCAATGTATTTCTCTCTGATATTTCTTGATACATTGCAGTCTGTTAATAGGTGTGCACTTCCACATACTTTTAGACTTTTTCACCATTTCACACCATTCATGAGTGAAAGAGCAACAACAACGTCAGAATCTTTAAAGGAACATTAATAAAACCTTAATAAATAAGAAAAGACCTTCTGTTTTACAAGATTTATGTTGTTATTCTTTCTGAAAAGCGGAAGTCTCTTATATCATTGTGAGTTATTTTATTTTAAAGAAATCTAAATCAAGAAATTCACTATATAATAGATCCAAAGAATAAATCGGACGGTATCTCATAGGAGGTAATCCCCCTGTGGGTGGGGTGGTAGAATAACAACCACGGTATCCCCTGCCTCTCGTAAGATAGACTAAAAGGAGCCCCAGGGGATCTGTGCTCTGGAGTGTTGTTTGGCAACCACAGGGCCATTTGCTGAGTCCTGATATTGCTTCCACTTACTTGTGCCAGGCGTCTCACTTTCATCTAACCTATCCGACCTCCATTGGTCAACTCTTATTCTTTTCCGACCCCGACGGTAATGGAGCACTGGAGGCCTAGGGAGACTTTCATTTTCACGCTCTTCATGGCCCTTGTTTTCCTTTGGATGATACCTTCATTTTTGGAAGTGTCGGATCCCTTCCATTATTTCTCTCTGATAAGTGTTAACAGATGATGGTTGCCTAATTGTACTTACTCTATATACTGCTGTCTATGTGGTGCTTAAAGGAGAAAATTTTTGCACCCCAAAGCAGGTGCTAAATATATGAATGGGCATCTAATTTTAATATGGATGAATAAAGAATTCCTACTGGAGTCGTTGTGTCCAATCTTAATCAGATCGTAATCTTACAGATGGAAGAGTTTCCTTTTCATTGGAGATGTAGAATACTTGCTTCTTAATTACTCAACATCTTGACAACGAACGGAAACTACGTCCTTCCCAATGAATCGAGCATGTCGTCATGACCTTCGTTAGGCAGCACTTCCACGAGTAAAAACTTCCACTACTTTTTACCATGAATCCTTACGCATTCGCCCATTTGCAGTTGTATCAAAATGCTGCTTTTCGTTCTGTATCTACGAGCTTTCTTTTACAAATTCACAACCAAAATAGTCGGTGGGATAATCCAGCCCTCGTTCATCGCTCTCCTTACTCTCATTATGCATGCTCTTCTGTCTGATGAGATCGTTACTTGGCTGGCCACTTTTCATTTGTACAGTTTGAGCGCTCTAACGAAGCAATGTGGAGTACCATTTCATTGATTTCAATGTGGCTATCTTTCAGACATTCTCTTTCACTACACACGTATCGCGCCATCAGTCCATAGACTGATTTGATGAAGCTCTTCACAATTGCCTTTCTTTTCAAACTTAGATTCCACTCGTTTTATCACAAACATGGCTTTCCCTCCTCCTCGTACCGTTCTTGCTTCCTGTATTTCCTTTCATGGGACTTATGACTGAAATTTAGTGATTTCCTTAAAAAAAAGTATATTTTCGGAATTGTTATTAAAAATAACACCAATCCTTCTGTTACGGAGATTTCCGTGGTAGTTAGAGGTGAAAGAAGGTGCGGGGTGGTGAACAGGTCTCAAGCTACGAAAGTAAAATTAATTTAAAAATTTAACAAGGTTATATTTTCTTTTCAAAATAAAGAAATAACAAGTACGGCAGGTACAGAGTAGCAAGTCAACAAAATGTAGTTACAATATTTACTGGATTTGGGCTTCGCGCCCCGACTTCACACTTCTAGGGCAATTAGCCCAACTTTACTCCAAAATAAGTTTTACCAGAGGGGCCGAAAACCCCCATTCATGTTCAAGAGCACTTGCCCCAAATTACACAGAAAGGCCTCCTTGAGGCATACAACACTTAATTTTCAAGAAAGAGCCACACGCTCTCAAACTTTAAGCCTCTCAAAGGCCACACCAAACTCCACATTCAAGTTGTCCTCTCAGGACATAGACACAGGGGTAACATACCCAACCTACTGAGGTCTATTAAATGAAAAGGGGTAATTACGTGACCTCTAAAATAACAATTAGAGAGGAGGCGATCTGCTCTCCTAATGCATTTGTTTTCTTTTAAAAACCTAATCTGGCTCTAGGCCGCTAATACAAGGGCTAATCCCATACTACAGAGGTGACTTAAGAAGGAAACAATTTACATTACGTTAAAGAAGAATAGGTAGAGAAAACAAAATAAGTTCACCTCAAAGCAATATGAGTGGGAGCTCGAGAGGGTTAAGCACTCTCTATCCCAATATGTAGTTTAAAAGATAGAATAGATACAAGTTTCTTTACATTTTAAGGAAGGTTACATAATGGAACAACTTCGGACCCGCCCCGAGAGTTAAACTGCTGAGCTAGCAAAGAAGGAAGTTATTAATCGGCCATTACCTTGTTGTTGACCGCTGCCGACGAAAGAGGCGCTTCCCGCCCCCTGCTATGAACTTTACACACTGAAAGATGGAACAGAAGTGGCCCGGAGACCCTAAAATCAGCAGTTTATATACTCTCGCGGAAAGTTCGAGGCGTTTGGAGAATGAGAACACCCTCCCACGAAAACTTGATTGGCTAACCAAGAAAACCCCTACACAATATGAAGAAGAAACACCTAATTGGTGGAAAGTTAATTCAAGAAATTCAGGATTGGCTAGATACCAAACAAGGGGAAAGAAAGGGATAATATTGCCAACTTAAATAATGACTGAAAGAAATTTAGCAAAGAACAAACTTTTGAATTCAAAATTTCTCCAAAAAATAGTTCTTTCACTCCGCACTAGGGTGCACTATTGTTGATCTTCAGTAGTGTCCTCTAGAAGAGAAAGTTCACACTTCCTACTACAAGCAAAACAAAAATACGTCGAAAATGACACAGTTCAAAAACTCCAAAATTTCCAGGTAGTGACATCTTCTGAGAAAGTAGAAAATTAATATCGTAGATAAAGTTCAGACTTCCTCCAGCAGAGGAGTTTCAACTGGCGCACATTTTAAATTAGTGGAGGTGTACCGCCCGGTACAGACCTCCCCCCCCAAAAGTTCCTCCAGGGGTGACACATGCAATTTGTTTGGAAACAAGTTCCAAGTTTTGATGTTGATATGGAGATTAATTGCAGAAGTATTTATAGGATTTTCTTAATGTGGTTTGATTCAGTTTCAAATTTTGTGTTGTGACAGGCGAAGTAAAGTCTTTATGTTTGTAGAAATTCAGAAGGAAAACTTTAGTTTTTAAAGTTGAGGAAAATTTTCTAAGTCCACCAAATATTGCAGTAGAATACCCAAGAAAAGGTAGTAAAGTTGATCTGGAATGTCCATATAGTTGATGTCGATTAAGTTGGATGGCCAGACCGGCCGTTGCAGCTTGCATCCAAAGGCGGCCGCTCGGACCCCTCAAGTACCCTGAGATACCGCTCGCCCGCACTATGAGGGGAGCAGTGGTGTTGAAGCACGCCGCGCCCGCGGTAAGCAAGTACAGGCTGCGGGCAAGTAGCAGGTCGTGCGCCGCACATCAGCCTTGGCCGGGAGGAGGGCTCCGGCTCGCCGTGCACATGTCGTCCTCGCTGGGGCCGAGGGGGCCCTTCCTCTAACCCAGTCGCAGCACGGTGCCGCGCGGCTGCGGGGGCACTGAAACATCAAAGCTAGGCGGCAGAATTGTTGGACCATCATCATTTTTTGAGGGCACAGGCTTTGTGGAGAGGTTGTGGGGCCAGCGGCGTGCAGAAATTCATTTCAGATGCGAGCCACTGTGTGTAGTGGAGCAGGAGACGGGAGCGTGGTAATGGCCGTGGCAAGGACAGGATGGCAGTTTAATGGTTCGGGGCAGGTTTCACAAAAATGCTTACATATAAAACAAAATACTAGAGAAGGGGCAGAAAGCCTTAAAAGTGAAACTCAAAAAAAAAATATATAACCTTCATATTCCTTTCACGATTATATGAAGCAAGTTAACCCAGAAATTACACCGGTTTCACCTGTGACAGGTGAACCCTAAATATCCTATCGGTGGCTGGATTGCTTAATAACAACGTAACCGGCGTAAGGAAATCGAGAATGACACACGGCCCATGGAATCTGGGGGCAAGCTTGCCCGCGGGAACAAAATTCTTGACCATTACTTGGTCACCTACCTTCAAAGGGGTGGGTCTCCGTCCACGATCATACCTTTCCCTAACCTTTTCATGAGACACAGTGAGATTGGCTTTAGCCTTCTTCCAAAGATCTTTAATGTTGTCCGGCTCTATTGTCTCAGGTAGAATGTCACTCAGGGACCAGAGGTTAGAGAGCGGCGTGTTGGGAACAAACTTGAACATCAAAGAGGCTGGAGTAAATTTATGTGATTCATGAACCGCCGAATTCAAAGCAAAAGCTAACCAATGCAGGGACGTGTCCCACCTGGAATGATCTTCATGATGATAGGCAATAAGCGCGGACCTGAGATTACGGTTAACCCATTCAGCCAGAGATGGTTGAGGGTAATAAGCAAAAGTAGTTACATGAGAGATGGACAAGTCAAAACAGAATTTACGAAAAAGATTAGATGTGAACGCCTTAGCATTATCAGACACAATATATTGGCACGGACCAAAAGAAGCAAAAATAGAATTTAGGCAAGTAATGGTGGACTGAGCGGTAGCCAGCTTAGTCGGAAATAACCAGGAAAATCTTGTAAAACCATCTACGCATACAAAGATGAACTTGTTGGCATTTCCCTTTGACTGGGGGAAGGGTCCTACATAATCAATATACAGGCGTTCCATGGGGCGCGACGCTTGATGCGAAGACAAAAGGCCTACCTTGGTGGTCATGGTTGGTTTACTAAGCAAACAAGATTTACAAGCTTTTACTAGTTCACGGATTTCACCGTCCATACCCTTCCAGATGAACCTTTCACGAATCTTTTCACGAGTTTTAAAGATTCCAAGTTGCCCCCCTAATGGGGTCTCATGATAGTATTTGAAGATCATAGGCACAAGAACAGCTGGAACGACAACCTTCATCATCTTATCATGCCTCGAAGGGCAACATAGAACACCATTCCTCAGAACATAAGGGACAACATGTTCCCCAGAAGAAAGGGTTTCCATTATCGGAGCCAGCGTCGGATCTTCACGTTGGTATTTCTCGATATCCCTAAAGAGCATGGGAGCATCTGTTAAGATGGCATTAACATCAGATAGCATGGACTCGGGAGGAGATGAGCTATCGACCGGTTCATGGTTCTCAACGTCGTTGGAAAACATTCGGCTGAGTCCATCACCAACAACATTTTCGGTACCTCTGATATGCCGGACATCGAATTGGAAGGCAGAAATACGGATGGCCCAACGGGCTATACGACCAGTACGACGCGGCCTACCTAAGACCCAGCTTAAGGCTTGATTATCTGTCTCCAGGTCGAATTTGACATGTTCCAGATAGAGACGGAACTTCTCTAAGGCAAATAAGACTGCCAACCCTTCGAGCTCATAGATAGAATACTTGGCTTCTTGAGCCGATAGAGTCCTAGATGCATAGGCGATGGGTCGCCTCCCTAGTTCAGTCTCTTGAAGAAGGACTGCAGCTACTGCTGACGACGACGCGTCGGTTTGGACGATGAATTTCTTCGAGAAATCAGGCATAGCAAGTACAGGGGCATTGCAGAGCGCTAATTTAAGATCTTCAAAAGCGGCTTGTTGAGAAGGTCCCCACTCGAATTTGATGCCTTTCCTACGAAGAAGGTTCAAGGGCGCCGCTCTATTAGCGAAGTTAGGAATAAACTTCCTGAAGAAATTGACCATTCCAATGAATCTGGCGATAATTTTAACGTCCTTGGGAGGTTTAAAATCACGGATGGCCTGTGTTCTAGAATGATTGACTGCAACACCATCAGGTGACACAATATGCCCTAGGAATGACATAGAGGGCTTAGCGAAGGCAACCTTGGACAACTTGACAGTTAACCCAGCCTTACGAAGGCGATTGAGAACTTCTTGCAGATGATCTAGATGTTCTTCAAATGTCTCCGAAAATACGACGACATCATCCAAGTAGTGATACAAGTACTAAAATTTGATGTCGGAGAAGACCCTATCTAGCAGCCTAGTGAGTACAGCTGCTCCCGTGGGGAGCCCGAAACGCACGCGGTTGTATTCGTATAAGTTCCAGTCCGTGGCAAACGCTGTAAGATGTTTAGACTCTTCGGCAAGGGGAATTTGATTATAGGCCTGATTCAAGTCCAAGATAGTAAAGAGCTTGGCCTTACGAAACCATGAAAAACAAGAATGAAGGTCAGGAAGGGGCACGGATTGCAACACCACCTTCCGATTGAGAGCCCTATAATCAATGACAGGCCTGAAGCCTCCTTGGGGTTTCGGGACTAGAAAAATAGGCGAAGAATACGCCGACTTAGAGGGCCTAATAATACCATCCTTCAACATCTGATCGATGATTTCTTTCAGAGCCTTCATTTTAGGTGGAGATAGTCTATAAGGTGGAAAACGGACAGGAATCGAATCCGTGACCTCAATTTTGTATTCAATAAGGTCAGTAACACCAACAGTATCAGAGAACACCTCTGGAAATGACTGACATAATTTACGAATACTATCAGCCTGCTTCTCAGGTAGATGTCCAAGGTCTAACAACATCTCATCCTGGGTAGGCGAAATAGATGAACATGATACAGAATTACACTTTAACAAGGGAATTTTACAATTGGAAGCAAATTTGAATGTGCACGACTTACTCTGAAGATCGAGCACAAGGCCAGTGTGAGAAATGAAGTCAGCTCCCAATATGATGGGGCAAGACAGGTGCTTAGCCACAAACAATTTGGTTTTCCATGTAAATTTAAAAATACGAATTTTGACCTGTACAGAACCTAGAATTTCTAATGGAGATGAATTAGCCGAAACATATTGAACAGTAGATGAACCATAGTCAGGTAGTTTACAAACAGACTTCAATTTAGAATACCATTGGCCCGAAATAATTGAACAAACACTGCCTGAATATAATAGAGCGGTTATAGGCTCGTTATTCAACTCAATCTTAAGAAAAGGAACAGGTGCGGGGGTATCCGCCGCAATCCTAAGACACTCTTTGGGGCCTTCAAAAGATAGATTTGCAGATTGGACATTCCCTGAATTTACGACGAGTTTGCCAAGGGCTGAGCCTCGGGAAGATGGATTAGTCGACTCAGCCGAAGCCACTAGTCACTTTTGATTGTTGTTGGAAGTTGCACCTGAAGTAGAGCAGGAGGGGGTGCTATTTGAATTTGGGCAATTTTTGGCGATATGTGAGAAAGCCCCACATTTAAAACAGCCCTGTGATGAACCGGCCCCATTCCTTGTCCCACTCGGCTTGATCAGTGGACACTTATTGCGCAGATGGTCGGGCGACCCGCAAGCATAACATTTACAGGGTGTGACTGGTCGGCGAGGTGGAGGCCGAAGATTACTAAAAGAGGGAGGGGGTTCTTTCGCGACACGCAAGGAGTCGGCGTATCTAACTCCTTCCGCTGAGACGGCCAATGCTTCAAGTTCAGAGAAGGTTTGCGGGCACGCCGCGAAACACAAATATGACCTATAGGATGGTGAAATTCCTTCCACAATAGCTTGTACAATCTGATCCTCAGGGAAGTGAAGAGCAAACACCCTAGTATAGAATTTAATATCTTGGATGAAGTCTGCCAAGTTTTCATCCAAACGCTGTACACGATAATAGTACTTCTGAATAAGGGAGGACCTGGCCCTAGCCGGGATGAAGTTAGCTAGCAAGTGGGCGTGGAAGTCTTCAATCGATGATTGCTCGGCAATGGCTCTAACTATTTTGTCTGAGAGAATACCTATTGCATAGGGATAGATAATTTGCAAAATTGGACATGGAGAAAGAGAAAACACAAGAGCATGATCCTGAAATTCAACTAAAAATCTTAAAAATGAAATTACGTCACTGGTGGTATTAACGGAAAACTTAGAGATACCTCTGAGCAACATTGCCAACGGATGAGGCAAGCTGCTAAACCGGGGTGACATAGTAGGTAAAGGTTTCAATGGCAAGGAAGTTAATTCAGAACGAATATTACTCAACGATGCACGGCGTTCAGACTCGTTGTCCAATGGGGCAGAGATAGTTTGAGCGGCAACGGTTATCCTATTGGCTTCTCTCTTAGGAGGCGCTTCCTCGCTACCTACATTCATCGTGGTGGGTTGATCAATTTTGGGAGGAACTTCCCCAGTTAACAATTGAGTGACCTTGCTAGATAATTCAGAAATACTTTCAAGCAACGTACTAGCTTCCTTCCTCTGAACGTCATTCAACTTCAGAGACAACAGATCGTTAACTCTATTTGAAAAATGATATAGCCTGTCTTGCACACGCTTAATTTGATTAGGAGAAGGATCATTTTCGTCAAAAAACTAACTACCGATGCTAGCCCAGTAGTATTCTCGGTGATCGTGGAAAGAGAGTCGTCAATTTCTTTCTCTCCCAATTTGGGGATGGAAATGGGCAAATCAAGGGACTCTCTAAGCTTATTGGTGTCTATCGCAACCGTGCCTCCAGATTGCACATTTCTGATAGTTAACTCATAGATCAACTCCTCTTTGCGCAAATAGTTAAGATGGAGAACATCGCGAGGGCCGGGCATGATGACAGAACAATTTTGAAAAACTCAAAAAATTCCAGCAACTGAGAAAATGGTTAGAGTTCGGAACCAAAACAATGTTTAGCCGTCAAAAGGGGCTAAAATGAGACCCATTCAACCACGCTCTGCTACCACTTGTTACGGAGATTTCCGTGGTAGTTAGAGGTGAAAGAAGGTGCGGGGTGGTGAACAGGTCTCAAGCTACGAAAGTAAAATTAATTTAAAAATTTAACAAGGTTATATTTTCTTTTCAAAATAAAGAAATAACAAGTACGGCAGGTACAGAGTAGCAAGTCAACAAAATGTAGTTACAATATTTACTGGATTTGGGCTTCGCGCCCCGACTTCACACTTCTAGGGCAATTAGCCCAACTTTACTCCAAAATAAGTTTTACCAGAGGGGCCGAAAACCCCCATTCATGTTCAAGAGCACTTGCCCCAAATTACACAGAAAGGCCTCCTCGAGGCATACAACACTTAATTTTCAAGAAAGAGCCACACGCTCTCAAACTTTAAGCCTCTCAAAGGCCACACCAAACTCCACATTCAAGTTGTCCTCTCAGGACATAGACACAGGGGTAACATACCCAACCTACTGAGGTCTATTAAATGGAAAGGGGTAATTACGTGACCTCTAAAATAACAATTAGAGAGGAGGCGATCTGCTCTCCTAATGCATTTGTTTTCTTTTAAAAACCTAATCTGGCTCTAGGCCGCTAATACAAGGGCTAATCCCATACTACAGAGGTGACTTAAGAAGGAAACAATTTACATTACGTTAAATAAGAATAGGTAGAGAAAACAAAATAAGTTCACCTCAAAGCAATATGAGTGGGAGCTCGAGAGGGTTAAGCACTCTCTATCCCAATATGTAGTTTAAAAGATAGAATAGATACAAGTTTCTTTACATTTTAAGGAAGGTTACATAATGGAACAACTTCGGACCCGCCCCGAGAGTTTAACTGCTGAGCTAGCAAAGAAGGAAGTTATTAATCGGCCATTACCTTGTTGTTGACCGCTGCCGACGAAAGAGGCGCTTCCCGCCCCCTGCTATGAAATTTACACACTGAAAGATGGAACTCAAGTGGCCCGGAGACCCTAAAATCAGCAGTTTATATACTCTCGCGGAAAGTTCGAGGCGTTTGGAGAATGAGAACACCCTCCCACAAAAACTTGATTGGCTAACCAAGAAAACCCCTACACAATATGAAGAAGAAACACCTAATTGGTGGAAAATTAATTCAAGAAATTCAGGATTGGCTAGATACCAAACAAGGGGAAAGAAAGGGATAATATTGCCAACTTAAATAATGACTGAAAGAAATTTAGCAAAGAACAAACTTTTGAATTCAAAATTTCCCCAAAAAATAGTTCTTTCACTCCGCACTAGGGTGCACTATTGTTGATCTTCAGTAGTGTCCTCTAGAAGAGAAAGTTCACACTTCTTACTACAAGCAAAACAAAAATACGTCGAAAATGACACAGTTCAAAAACTCCAAAATTTCCAGGTAGTGACATCTTCTGAGAAAGTAGAAAATTAATATCGTAGATAAAGTTCAGACTTCCTCCAGCAGAGGAGTTTCAACTGGCGCACATTTTAAATTAGTGGAGGTGTACCGCCCGGTACACCTTCTATCATCAGAAATTTTAATGACCGTACGGATATTTTAATGGGCTGCCGAGTGGGTGTCTCTGCCCCGCCCACCTCACACTGATGACATTTTGTCGCATATTTTGGCAGTATTTTGCCGTTTCCGTTTGATTTTGGCTCCATGGTTTGACAAATGACAGTGGTATGGTGTCAGCGCTTTACGATGTTCCACTGTTCACTTCATAATCTTTAAAAGAAATAATAGGTGCATTCAAAACTTCAGAGGCCTTTTCCTCATCTTTCATTCTTTCATTGCTTTGCTTCTTGCGAAAAGCTCTATGTGCTGCAGTTCTTTTTTGATTGATATGAACGATAAACAATGTGGTTTCCCGATCTCGAAGAGGAATGTCTTCCTCGTTGATACTTCTGTCGAGGTTCTTTAATAATGGATTATTAGTGTTTTCCTCTGATGTGAGTATATTAGTTTGAAAACGTTGTTAATGAAGTTTGAGAAGCTGAAATAATTTTGAAGACTTTGTTAAATAATTCCGGGAGTTTCATAATTTGTGTTTATAAGGATGGGGCGAGAGTTTCAATGGTTGAGGTTGGGTGTAAAATATGGAGAATCTCAGGGACAGGCATCGTTTTGCGTCTGTGAATGTGGAAGTCATGCTTTAATTCCTGTCTTAATAGAAATAGGCCAGAATACGATGCAACATGATTTCCGCTACAATTTGCACACGCCAGCTGGTACCGAGACACACTGCAGTCATCGTTGTGATGGAGACCACTACATGTGCTTCATCTGCTGGGTTTCGATCAGGAGGCTCCGGGTTAATATAATGTCAGACAATTAAAATACTGTACGACCAGCGATGTTCTTTCTAGTAGGGGTGTAAGGAAAGGCCAATGTATTTTGTGCACAGTACAGAACAGCCGCTGTCATATGGGGTTTCACGAGGCTTTTCATATTGTAGCATTTTTTATTTAAAGTCATATTCCAGATCTTAAGTAATCTTCAACCAAATTATTCTTTTTCCACTTTCCTCACACCTCGATAGGTTCATGTGTACGAACTCTGTAGCACATGTGGACTTTGTGTTCAAAATTGTGCGTTACTGTGGTTGTTGGAATTGTGTTGCGTTCATGAAGTGATGTGTATTGAAACAGCCGATTTCCGAGTCAAAGAAATAACACCGGACACTGCTATAAACCCCACCCAGATGGGAAATCGAACCCGGAATCCTCTGAACCAAAGTTCTTGTCGGTGAATATGCAGCCAAAGAGAGACTCCGATAAAAACCTTCTTCATTTTCTGCTTCTTTATCTCCTTTTTAATTCTCTTTATTTTACGATTTTCTGCTGTGAAAAGAGGTTAGATTCTTCCGTAGCTTTCCTCCAGTATATCCTTTTTACTTGGAGGTAAGTGTAATCAGCGTAGGAATGTGGCGAGCATTTCATAACCTGTCTCTCTCTCTGAAGTCTATGAACAGTACATCCACAAATTAAGCTCTGACACTCAAGTTATTTGGAAGTTCTTATCGTGATAACGTGGTAACGCCGTGTCTAGTATATTAATTCATCAAGAGATAATACTAGGTGGACAGAAATTCCTAAATGTGGCCTTCAGTCATAACTTTAAAATGAACTTGACTCCACCGGCCAAGCAAACGTCCAGAAGTATACAGAATTAGCGTTCCTCTTTCACGTGCCCTTCAGACCAAACTGTTGTTCATAGAAACCTCACGGAATTTTCGAGTATATCTTATATCATTGTATCGCTGTAGTAGCGCCATCCATGTGCACTTTCCTCAATCTGTCTTCGTATTCTGGGGAACTGACTGAGGACTGGAAACCACCAATATATTGCCAGTATTCAAGAAATGTCTTTTGTGGAAGGTTACAGGTTCATTTCGATTTCCTTAATATTCTTCAAGTGTATGAGCTGCCTTTTGACGAAGAGTGAACCGCAGTTCCCCAGAGATGATTAATTTATTAATGAAATAAGCCTGGTTTTACTCCTAGGATCCTAATGCACCCCTCTTCTCACAAAGGTCAAAGACGAATGTAAACTCTTTGCGCCGGTCCTGCGTCCAGGGCGGTTCGCGAAGAAATCCAGACTAGCTCATTTATGTCTAATTTCCATTTAAATTTCATCTTGTGGATTTGAAGAGACTGCAACTGCTGTTATGCTTTGTGGATATTTCTTTTGTCGATGATGCCCATGGGCATCTCCACCGTGTCGTAAAGTATAGTATAGCAAATTAAAAACTATTCTTGGATAGAATGACTATCTTCAATTCAAATTAGTTATCTTGAATCATTTTATCAAATATCTTTGATTATTAAAAATATTCTTTACTATGTACAATTGAAAAGACTAGAAAAATTGAAATCATACCGACAAATTCTACCTATGTAAATTGAAATCACACTTCTCTTTTATTTTTCTCATATGTAAAATATAATGATCCTATTTTAATTAACGTTATACAATATTAGAGATCTTCCTGGGAAATCGTTTGTTCCAGCATCAGTAATTTGCCTTCCTACATTTATAGGTATTCAGGTCTTAAATATTTAAGTCCTCAAGTATTTATAATATCGAGGATGTGAATAATTATAATTTAGGAACTGATTTTCATGGATGCATCATAAGTATTAAGTCATTTACATCACGTGCATTCTTCTAAATTAATATCTACTATCAATATATATATAGCTCAAATAGATATATCATTCCTGTCATAAATCTTATAATTAGACCAACTGTATAAATGTGTCTCATGAAATCTGTCATCAGGTAATTAACAAATCACAACACCTCACACACTGTTATTTATAAAATCAGGTATGGAGTATTATTTACGAAGATTCTAACAATCATTTACATCTGCAATTGTATGTGAAGAACCTTGTCATAATCTTGGTTGTGGTAAAATAGGTGCCTTGTATTTGTTTATCAATTAATCATCATTTTGGTAGAAACCTGGGTTCATGTTGATTAAAATTCTACTCAAATTTCCTTACAGTGAGTGATCTTGATGACTTACATGTGCCTAAACTCTATATATGACCCACATAATATGTTTGCAATATGTTGGATATGGAATATCTAAGAACTATCACTCATCATGGAATCAAGTACATTATAAACCCTCTTATATTTCATTATCACAATAAATCATTTTCTTGTTTGTCAACGAAACAATAAATATTACCATCATTACTCTTCTTCGTATTCATTGTCTATTTATATACCATTTCCTTCATATTTCATTATCATATTTCTTATTTCATTTACCCATAACCTTCATATACACGTTGACTTGACGCATAGAATTCCGTGACCATCATCTATCTACTCGAATATTCCATTTCTTCTTAATTCATTTGTTTCACTTCATGTCATTCTCATATAATACAACTATAACCTATATATGGCACTGTACTATCCCCATCTTATAATATATTAACCCTAATTCACTCATAATATTAACCATTCTGTCGTTATAGCTCTTATAATTCACATATGATAACCTCATCATTGGATTAAATGTCATTACGAACGCACTTACATGCTATATTTGACATACGTCCTAGCCAGGGATTAGTTATATCGTATAGTTGACTACCTAAGATCCCTTTACTTCGATACAAATATGTATTATGTCACAAGAATCCACTATTTCTGAGCTAAGTTAAAGATCTCACTGCTGCACCATTTGTTCACCACAAAGAAAAATATCACTTTATTCTTAAAAAATTTACTTTACTTACTGCACTAATGTGTATTACTTATCTTTCTTCCATCAGTTCCAATAACGTTTGGATTAGATGTACTGGGACATATATGGACCATACACGGCCGCTATATCCTTCGCTAGTCACTGGGATGTTATGGGACATGTCTGGTTTCCCTTACCGTCATCTCAGGCAAGCTTCCTCCGGACATCGGGCTATGGTATTCTTAGCACATCATGACAGCCATTTATTACGCAAATGCAACAAAAACACACAGAAGCAGTCAATTTCGTCTCATAGGGTTCTCATAGCCTTCTAACGTTGTAATGTCTATATTCATTGTGACATGTTTTAAATTTTAAATTCCGCTTGTGGATTACCAATATGTGTGCTTTAAATTCAGCTATTTGTGTATAATTGCTGTTCGACATGCCAATATCGTTATTTGCCATGACTTAAATATTACTTTCCTGGTGGCTATTAATGGTTATCCCTTACCAACTAGACGTTGTGACGTAAGCTTTCCTGCAATCTTCCTTATGAATTTGTCACTTTATTTTTGTCCTTTATCTTCCGCGTTTCTGGGTTTTATTATGCGAAGTAGATTTTCTCCTTTAAATGGTCTTGAAATTATATTTCAATCTTGATTTGCTGATAGCAATATATGATTCTTTCAAGACGATCGTTGCCTCAGTTTGTTTTCAATTTGCAGTTCTCTTGAATAATAATGTTGTAACAATATCAGGCTTTACCTTGTCTTTTTCACTGCCGCCTAGATATTCCATGCCACATTCTAGCTATACATTATATTTTATCGACATAGATGGTTGAGTTGATGTGCCGTATCAATTCATGTCGTCGCAATTGCGTCCATTTTAGTTCCAATAAGTATCAATTTAGGACAGCAAACTGGCACATCTCTTATGACTGATCTCAAATCATATCTGCACAGGAGCACTTCCAGAATACTTGCAGTCTCATGACGACCTGGATAGTATTAGGAGTAAACATCACGTCAGACTTCAAATGGGATGTGGAAGAAGATAAGTAATATCATCAGAATTCTTGGTTTCCTACCAAGAAACCAGCAGTTGTGTACCTTTGTCTGGTATGACAAGTACTTGTATTTGGCCTACCTTCCTGCACGTTATATCTGGCAAGAAAACATACATACATACATACATACATACATACATACATACATACATACATACATACATACATACATACATACATTATCATTATAGACTGTTATGCCATTCAGCGTTCAGTCTGCAAGCCTCTGTGAATATACTAAACGTCGCCACAATCCTCGATTTGCAAGTAGTGTTGTGGCCTCATTTAGTTCTATACCTCTTATCTTTAAATCGTTAGAAACCGAGTCTAACCATCGTCGTCTTGGTCTACCTCTACTTCTCTTACCCTCCATAGCAGAGTCCATTATTCTCCTATGTAGCCTATCATCCTCCATTCGCCTCACATGACCCCACCACCGAAGCCGGTTTATGCTTACAGCTTCATCCATCGAGTTCATTCCTAAATTAGCCTTTATTTCCTCATTCCGAGTACCCTCCTGCCATTGTTCCCACCTGTTTGTACCAGCAATCATTCTTGCTACTTTCATGCCTGTTACTTCTAACTTATGAATAAGATATCCTGAGTCCACCCAGCTTTCGCTCCCGTAAAGCAAAGTTGGTCTGAAAACAGACCGATGTAAAGATAGTTTCGTCTGGGAGCTGACTTCCTTCTTACAGAATACAGTCGATCGCAGCTGAGAGCTCACTGCATTAACTTTACGGCACCTTGATTCAATCTCACTTACTATATTACCCTCCTGGGAGAACACACAACCTAAATACTTGAAATTATCGACCTGTGCTAGCTTTGTATCACCAATCTGATATTCAATTGTTGAATTTCTTACCTACTGACATCAATTTAGTCTTCGAGAGGCTGATTTTCATACCATACTCATTGCACCTATTTTCAAGTTCCACGATATTAGACTGTAGGCTTTCGGCACAGTCTGCCATTAAGACCAAGTCGTCAGCATAGGCCAGACTGCTTACTACATTTCCACCTAATTAAATCCCTCCCTGCCATTTTATACCTTTCAGCAGATGATCCATGTAAACTACAAACAGCAAAGGTGGAAGATTACAGCCTTGTCTAACCCCTGTAAGTAGCCTGAACCAAGAACTCATTCTGCCATCAATTCTCACTAAAGCCCAATTGTCAACATAAATGCCTTTGATTGCTTTTAATAATCTGCCTTTAATTCCATAGTCCCCCAGTATGGCGAACATCTTTTCCCTCGGTACCCTGTCATATGCTTTCTCTAGATCTACGAAACATAAACACAACTGCCTATTCCTCTCGTAGCATTTTCAAGTACCTGGCGCATACTGAAAATATGATCCTGACAGCCTCTCTGTGGTCTGAAACCACACTGGTTTTCATCCAACTTCCTTTCAACGACTGATCGCACCCTCCCTTCCAAGATGCCAGTGAATACTTTGCCCGGTATACTAATCAGTGAGATACCTCGATAGTTGTTGCAATCCTTCCTGTTCCCTTGCTTATAGATAGGGGCAATTACTGCTTTTGCCCAATCTGAAGGTACCTTACCAACACTCCACGCTAATTTTACAACTCTATGAAGCCATTTCATCCCTGCCTTCCCACTATACTTCACAATTTCAGGTCTAATTTCATCTATTCCTGCTGCCTTATGACAATGAAGTTTATTTACCATCCTTTCCACTTCCTCAAGCATAATTTCACCAACATCATTTTCCTCCTCCCCTTGAGCTTCGCTGTTCACAACACCACCAGGATGATTTCCTTTTACATTGAGAAGATGTTCAAAATATTCCCTCCATCTCTCCAGTGATTCCCTGGGATCTATTATGAGTTCACCTGAATTACTCAAAACACTGCTCATTTCCTTTATCCCCTCCCTTCCTAAGATTCTTTATTACTGTCCAGAAAGGTTTCCCTGCTGCTTGACCTAACCTTTCCAGGTTGTTACCAAAATCTTCCCATGACTTCTTTTTGGATTCAACAATTATTTGTTTCGCTCTGTTTCTTTCATCTACATACAACTCCCAATCTGCCTCGGCCCTTGTTTGGAGCCATTTCTTATAAGCCTTCTTTTTACGTTTACAAGCTGCTCTCACTTCATCATTCCACCAAGATGTTCGCCTTTTCCCATCTTTACACACAGTTGTTCCAAGGCATTCCCTGGCTGTTTCTATTACAGCATCCCTGTATGCCACCCATTCACTTTCTATATCCTGAACCTGCTTAATGTCTACTGTTCGAAACTTCTCACTAATCATATCCATGTACTTCCGTCTAATTTCCTCGTCCTGGAGATTTTCTACCCTTATTCGTTTGTAGACAGATTGCACTTTCTCTACCTTAGGCCTAGAGATACTTAGTTCACTACAGATCAGATAGTGGTCTGTATCATCGAAAAATCCCCGGAAAACGCGTACATTCCTAACAGATTTCCTGAATTCGAAGTCTGTTAAGATATAGTCTATTATGGATCTGGTACCCCTAGCCTCCCATGTGTAGCAGTGAATAGCCTTATGCTTGAAGAATGTATTCGTAACAGCTAAACCCATACTAGCACAGAAGTCCAGCAAACGCTTCCCATTCCCATTAGCTTCCATATCTTCCCCACATTTACCAATCACCCTTTCGTATCCTTCAGTTCTATTGCCAACTCTCGCATTGAAATCGCCCATTAGCACTATTCTATCCTTGCTGTTTACCCTGACTACGATGTCACTCAATGCTTCATAAAACTTGTCAACTTCATCCTTATCTGCACCCTCACATGGTGAATACACCGACACAATTCTAGTCCTAATTCCTTCAACTTACAAATCTACCCACATCATTCACTCATTTACGCGCCTAACAGAAACTATGTTGCGTGCAATGGTATTCCTGATAAAGAGACCTACCCCAGACTCTGCCCTTCCCTTTCTAACACCCGTCAAGTACACTTTATAATCTCCTATCTCTTCCTCGTTATCTCCCCTTACCCGAATATCACTTACTCCTAGCACATCTAGATGCATCCTCTTTGCTGACTCAGCCAGTTCTACTTTATTTCTTCCATAAGCCCCATTAATATTGATAGCTCCCCATCGAATTCCATTTCGTTCGCTAAGTTGTTTCCAAGGAGTCCCTCCCCTGTCAAATGGGAGTGGGACTCCGTTACTCCCATAGGTCCGAATCTTGCTTAAAATGTTCTGAGCTCAGTCGATTCATGAAGCAGGATGCTGCCCTACTTGCACATAGTCCAAGTGAGGATCTCTCCTCTAACGGGTTATGGACCCCGGTGGATTGTATAGTCCTAGCCGCCTGAGCACAAGGAGGGCCAGGACTCAGAATATGTCCGAGATGCCCACTCCCATTCCATAGCAACTGGTATCCCGACTCTCAGGACCACTTACTAGGCCACTCAGCCGTTGCCCATGGTTCACGAAGTAGGACGTGACTACAGTAACCCAAAAAACTGGAGAGAATTCAGAATCAACTGAAACGACTGGTTATTGACAGAGACTCCTCTTCCAGCCATTCTCTCCCTCATCAGTTGTCATGTTACGTTTCCTTCGCTGCTGCTACTCAACGCCTTCCCTTCGAATGTCTTTCAGTCACCTGACGTTCCACCCTCCTAGACATGGGATAAATCCCCAGTGGCAGCTGGTGAGTTTTGAAACTAGGGTTTCAATCAAAGGTAACAAAATCTGCTATTCTGGTTTTCGTTCAACTGATTTGCTTTCCCTCAGCGAAAAGTCAAGCGTAGAATGCAGTACAGTATATTCCTTATCCTACAACCCACAATCCATGATTTTCTCTCAGATGTGCGGTACTGCTTTTGAATATACCTATACAATCGTTCCCGTTAAGAGACTGCTTCTGCGTTAGGGACAATGGCTGTTTTGGCCAGTCTAAATAACATCTGTTCCGTCCACGGTGACTCTTGTGAGCTGAGGTGCTGTCGTGACGTTTCAGAGCGATAGTGCAATAATTGTGCCTTAGTTACACATTTACTGTACAATGAACAATTTGATAACGATTATGCATTGACACCATATTTCCTCTTGATTTCCAGTTTTATCTTCATATTATAATCATTCCTGCTTTCAAAAGCCCAACTCAAACTTATTAATAATTAATTAATGTTATTCGCTTTACGTCCCTCAAACTTATTCGTCTACTATTGTTATTCCACGCCATATTTCCACTGACTGATCGTTAACGCACAATTTAGTCGAGCAGTTCGCCTCCTTTCTCCAGTCTCTCTCAGCCCAAATATTTCAACATTTTCGCAATAAATTTTAGTCGGAAATCACCAGTAATAAATCATGCTGATTTCCTTTGCATCTCGCAAATAAGTATGATCTTACATGTAAATATATATATAATGTAAATGATGCACATTGTAATTTTACGTGATAATGTGTAGTAAAACCATAATTATAATATGCCTTCGATACGTGACATTCCGCCGTAGAATGACTGTGTTTACGGACAGCTCTTGGCACCTGCTGGCCAATCACAGTAACAAAAACAATAGAAACACGCTGAGCGAAACCGCCACGATCTTTGCACTCCGGAAAGTCTCTTGTTGCCCATAACTTTTCCCATCCGTTTCCATTTGGTGACATCTTTAATAATGTCTACAGTCACGAATCATTCATTTTAGATGGACTGCTAACAAGGACTCAATGCAAAACACAAACAAACAGGTTTTTACTTCTTTGACATCAGAAGTGATCTAGTATTATTTTGTTTGAATTCTGTGTACAATAGTTATTCCGTGTCACCGTATATAATCTCCAAACCAACCAAACTCCCATTTTCAATTTTCTGACAAATATCCCGCCTGTAAAGAATTCAGTAGTGAATCATAACGTGATGCGTGCAAAGAGTTAAATATCTCCAAACCAGAGAAATATTTCTGAGAGTTCTGAGTGAAAAGTTGGACGTTCCTGTTCCAGAAGTTAACATACAAAAGAACTACGCAGAAAAACCGTTTCTATCACGAAGCTAGATGACGGCATATCTCTTACCCATATCATGGCACCTGAATCCCACAGCTTCCACAACGGTATTTTTGGAGAAATTGACGTGGTAAGAGTTATAGGTAGATTTAACACACCATTGCATTTTGATGAGGAAGAAGGTGAGTAGGGTTCACTGAACACAACAGTGGTAACAAAAGAAATCCTGTACTTCAGTATCGTGTCTAAAAATCGGAAGTTAACGTATACCGCCTTTTTGATATGTCGTGAAAAGTATATTGTGTACTCGTGGAAAACTATTCTTTGCCATTATTCTAATTTTATATAGTATAGCCTGGTAGTAAGGATGCTAGAGAGAGGACATATAAGTCTCTGGTAAGATCACAATTAGAGTATCGTTCCAGTGTATGGCACCCTTACCAAGATTAGTTGATTCGAGTACTGGGAAAAATCCAATGAAAACAAGTAGGATTTGTTTTGAGTAATTTTCAACAAAAGAATAGTGTTACAAAAATATTACAAAGTTTGGGCTGGGAAGGTTTGGGAGAAAGGAGATGAGCTGCTCAACTAAGTGGTATGTTCCAATCTGTCAGCGGAGAGATGGTGTGGAATGACATTAGTAGATGAATACGATTGAGTGGATTTTTCTAAAATGGGCAAGATCACAGTATGGAGGTAAAGATGGAATTCATGAGGACAATTTTGGTAAAATATTCTTTTATAGGGAGTTAGGGTTTGGAATAATTTACGAAGGGAGATGTTCAATGAATTTCCGAATTCTTTGAGTTTATTTAAGAAAATTCTAGGTACGAAAGAGATATGGAATCTGGCACCTAGGTGACTGCTGCAAATGCATATCAGTGTTGAGTAACTGATTGAAGGTACTGAATTTTGTCTGCCAGTGTGGGACGTAAGGAAAGCAAGGAAGCGACTCTAGGATACCAACTCTAGGGACAACAATTAGTTATTTTGTAACAAGGAACCACGGCGATTTTCCGTAATATTATAGTACTGGGTTGACTGTGGTGGAAAGAACTGTAGTCAGTGGTTTAACTATCAGGTGTCCTTTTATTGCCACATTTATATTTTACCTGTCCCATCATTAGAATTTTTTTGTAAACGTTCACTAAAGTTCGCTTTTCTTGGAAGTTTGGTAATGTGGGTTATTTAGTTGAATAACATCGTTCAGTTATCGGAAGTTATTTGTTGTGATCACCCTTTCGTTACCATTCTCTTCACTTATGGATAAATGGGGGTGTGGATTCACTGTTTTATTTCTTCTTACTTTACCCCACGTCTTTTGAACACATATTGCCAGATGTCAAGTTTTTCCTGATGTGCACTTACTTTTCCTGCTACTTTTAAGTACTACATCTCCGTTAAGTATTTCTTTTTCCTTTCCGTACCTTTCCGCAATATGTGGTGGGTGGAGAAAAATACATCATCACATCCCCCATTATTCAAAAAGAGATAACTAAAGGAGCGACCTCCAGCGGCCTATAACTCGGTAGCTTTGAGTGCCTTCCACTTGTGCATAGCGTGTTTCCGCTTACTTGTGTCAAGTTCCTCACTTTTCGACATTCATTGTAAAGTTCTTGTTTTATTCCAACTACAACGCTTTTGTGTTTGGTAGTTGTAGAGAGTATTTAACGAGGGTATATACAGTATAGAAGTAACGCATACTGTTTATATTATTAAATATTTGAACGAATAAGACAAACAAAAAATACTTAAAATCCATAGGTTTTACCCTATTTTGCAATGTATTGTAACGTGGAAGCAGTTGGTAGGTAAATGAATAATTGACTGGCAGTGTTTACTGTAAGATTGGTTATCTAACTAATTTCTAACGCAACAAAACAGAAACACAATCACGCTAGTTAGTGTTCTCTCTTTGCTCTTACTTTTCGTCACACAAGTATTCGAACATACACTTACAAGCTAAAACATTAACACCTCGGTCATTTCTGCAACTGTCACTTGAACACTAGGGAAGTTCACGATTATACTCAAAGTACTACTATTAACGGCCGCACGCTTACAGTTCGTGAGGGCAGAAACACAGTCTCACAAGACTGTACGCGGTACACAGCTCGCTCACACAAGGTAATCTCCGTTCGCTGTGACTCGTTAATCGCCTGCACCGTGGTCCCTCGTCGCTCAGTTGCACTCTTTGCATTCACCGTCAGTGCACAAACAACATTCCCAGAACTTCACAACACTCACTACAAAACTGAACTGTCTCAATCGCTAGCAGAACTAGCCTCAAAATTAACCGCCGAGGCTCGTCTTGCCTGACTTATATAGGGAGCCCCCCTTTCAGAATCGTCGGACGAGGATACATTCCTGAAGCTGACAAGGTTTGATCCGTTATCGAGCTAACTGCTCGTTTTTTCGTCCATAGCGTACATAGCCTTCTACGCCAGCATCACAAACTGAATATATTCACTCATTTCATATGAGAGACTGTGCAAGTCCATATCTCACAGCCGTAGATAATCACTGACAAAACAAGAGTTTCAACAAGTCAGACTTTTGTGAGTTTTCTTGACATAAGTCTTAGAGCTGGGGTTGATTCGAAAATGTGTGTAACGAAATAGTTTCATATAACAAAATGTGTGACGTAAGTGTAACCTAGCAACCGTCCAGGCTTTGATGTATATTGCATGGTGGTGGTGGTGGTGGTGATTATTGTTTTAAGTGGAATTACAACTAGGCAACCATCCTCTATATAACACTAATCAGAGGGAAAAAAGGAAGGGATCCGACACTTCGAAAAATGAAGATATCGGGCAAAGGAAGACAAGGGCCACGAAGGGCGTGAAAAGGAATGACTCCCTAGCCCTCGCAAACCTAATAGCGTCGGGGTCGGAAAAGAACAAGCGTTGAACAAGAGGTCGGATAGGAAAGATGAAAGTGAGGAGCCTGGCACAAGTAAGTGGAAGCAATACCACGATTCAACTGAGGGCCCCGTGGTCACCAACCCACGCTCCAAATTTCAGAGCCCCTGGGGCCCCCTTTAGTCGCATCTTACGACAGGCAGGGGATACCGTGGGTGTTATTCTACCGCCCCCACCCACAGGGGGAGTATATTTCATGGCTGGCGATCATGAGAAATTAGTAACCGTTGATGGATGTCCATGACCGAGACACTATAAGAAGTATTTATGATCATTTGATTTTCCGATAGGGAAATTTGACACTATCCTTTTGCTAGGAGTTTAACGTCGCATCATCACATCGAAGGTTTCGGCGATGCAAGGTTGAGAATTGGTTAGTATTGGGAAGGAGGTTGCTATGGCCGGTACAGCCCTAGCATTAAACTCTGTGGAATTATGGAATCATGGAAGCCACATTCAGGGCTACCGACTGTGTGATTCGCACCCACCATCTCCCGAATGCAAGCTCGCTCTGAATGCACGGAAAACTTAGTCGGTTTAGTGTGGTTTTATAGCACGATACGTGGGAACTACTTGGTCAAAGGCGTCACATGGGCAGTCTTATAGCACACAGTTGTACTCTGTCATAGTCATAACAACCATAAAACATTGTGAAGTGTAGCTTCAGAGTGTGAAACAGCATGTTTCGGGTGCGATGGAATTTTGTTCAGCTTCCTCTAACTAGAGCTAGGCAATATTGACAAAGTATGGTAATCAAATTACATAATTTGTAAGCATACATTTCAGCGTTACGCATGGTAATTCCTCTACAATGCCGCTGTAAGTGATTTTGCATTAATGACGAGCCATTTGGTGTATTTATAACTATATTCAACATTGAAATAAGATTTTCAGTTCGTATTTATTTTATTACATAACTGCCGCATAATAGACGTAGCCTTGAGCGACTCTGTATACCCGCAACATGTTTATGGAGGTTGGAATGATATATTTTTTTGGAAATTCTTAATAAAACAGAGTCGTGACACTTCTTGATCATATCAGCAGCTCTTTTACATTGATGCATTTTAGCTTATATTTGTCTTTGAACTATTTACATGTATACATTTTCCTTCAACTGCCTCCTGAGCTTGTCGAATCGAACAGAACGGTCAGTTATTAAGCTACGTCTAGAAGTGTTAGAATAAGCAATAACATCAACTCTTGTAGTAGACCCATCTAAGGAAACGCAACTTGAAACCCTTTCTGTCGCAAAGCATTACCAGTCTTAGAACTCACCATGTGATGACTCTCGAAAGTGTCCTCTAACCATTCCGGAATGGTCCCCATGTCGCCTACCATTAATCCAGAAACCACGATTTTCTCATCAAGATCCTAATTCTTCTTAAGGTAAGGAACTGTGGGTTTCTTCTCTACATTCACTCTATGCGGCTGCTCAGAATTACACAAACTAAAATTTCGTATCAAATGCAGCAGCAGACCCCTTCCTTCCTGTCAAATGCAACAATGTCCTGTATAAGCATACAACCTCTTGCAGCAAGACACTGAACTTCCTCATGTACCTTCAAATCACAGGACCGTTCTGAGGAAACCCCTAACCCTGCAAGTTTTTCTGTCGCAAAGTATTAGCAGTCTTAGCGATTATTGTCTTCCTGACTAAGTGATGACGGACATTCCTTTGGATCTTTCCATGATAACAAGTTCCCAGAAGATGTTTCTTTTATCCATTCGTACATTATAAACACTGTAAAGACAAATAACAAGACCACAAAAAAATGACAGCTTGCAAATGGATTGACCAAATTAAGAAGCTTCCTGGTTTACCTCTTTAGCTGCTCTTAATAAGAGTTTAAAAACGCCCAGGATGGAGAACGTGGTTAATGGGGTCACGATGATGAAAAATAAGTAAAACAGCACCTGTTGATGGTGAGGAATAGAAACAATTACACACACATTGTAAATATTTGTGTAATATTAGTAAAAGGTTAACGTCCTAACCTTCGTAGTTGATACTTGAGATAAGTGGAAGGTTCTCTAAACAGGAGTAATGTTATAATTTGCATATATCAAAGATCCTCCGTGGCTCAGGCGACAGCAGTCCAGCCTTTTACAGCTGGGTTCCGTGGTTCAAATCCCGGTTACTACATGTGAGATTTGTCCTGGACAAAGCCGAGGCGGGACAGGTTTTTCACCGGGTAGTCCGGTTTCCTTGTCATCTCTCATTCCTGTAACACTCTCCGGTATCATTTCATTTCATCTGTCAGTCATTAATCATTGCCCCAGAGGAGTGCGACTGTCTTCGGCAGCCGGCACAACTTCTATCCTCGGTGCTAGATGGGGGCTTCATTCATTCCATTCCTGACCCGGTCGAATGACTCGAAACAGGCTGTGGACTTTTTTGTATATGTCAATCACCACTGATATGCATTTAGGGATGTCGCCCACGTGGCACAATCCTTATCTTTTTTTTTACCTAATATTTTTGTAAATTATATCAAAGAACTTGGAAATTTATCAGTAAATTATTCCCAGCCCTAATTCATCTTCCTATAAACAAGTATTTCCCCCAATATTTCCTCTTGAATTCAAACTTTATATTCATATTATGACCTTTCCTTCTTTTAAAATCTTCACTCAAGCTTATTTGTCTACAAATATCATTCCAAACTATCTCTCCACTGACAGCTCGGAATATTCTGCTAAGTTGAGCTGTTCGTCTCTTTACTTTCTGGTCTTCCCAGCCTAATGTTTGCAACATTTACGTAACAGTACTCGTTTTGGAAATCACCCACCGTGCTGACCTACTTTGGATATTTTCCAGATCTCGAATCAAGTAATCCTGGGGAGGTCCCTATAACACTAGAACAATACTGTAATAATAATAATAATAATAATAATAATAATAATAATAATAATAATAATAATAATAATAATAATAATAATAATAATAATAATGTTATTGGTTTACGTCCCACTAACTACTCTTTGAGGGTTTTCGGAGACGCCGAGGTGCCGAAATGTTGTCCCGCACGAGTTCTTTTACGTGCCAGTATATCTACTGAGACGAGGCTGACCTATTTGAGCAACTTCAAATACCACCGGACTGAGCCAGGATCGAACCTGGGATGTTGGGGTCAGAAAGCCAGTGCATTGACCATCTGAGTCACTCTGCCCAGCATGAACAATACTCTAGTTGGGTTCATACCAGACACTTACAGTACCGTATATACCCTCTCATTTATGTTCTTACTACAACCGTTAAATCTCCTCAGAATATGATGTGGAGAATTATCTAATTGACACTACCTGTTCGCTACACAGCTAAGGAGTTTGAGCCTCCATGGACGTTAACATACTCATTCCTATCTACTTAATATGGATTCCATGAAAGTAATAGTATAGTAGTCATGGTGATGTTTTGATGATGTTGTAGCAGATTATGATTATTTTGTAAGATTAAATCAGCGACCTATGACATTTCAGAGTTCTTATGAAATAAAACATTACATAATGGTGCTGAAACCCGTTTGTGGAACGATCAGCGGCAAGAAAGACGCGGACGGACAACAGTAAGCAGCATCACGCAACATCGCCGTATCAACAAGAAACCAGCTAACGCAAGTAAGATCTCTACTTACATTCAATTTCTTAAGCAACGGATATACATTTGAAGGAATATACGTAATTATGTACATTACGAACAAACTCACTTGAAGTGTTACGAAACACCATTGTACGTTTCAAAGTGCGTCGCAAAACAGTGGATATTACCAGAGTGTAAAGCCACTGTTTACAGGATCAGTACTATACGAAACCAACGCTTAAGATTTAACCCTCATAAAAACATAATACGGAAACCCGGACTGTTTACGAATGCAGTGTAACTTCAGGTTGCAGTGAAATACCAATTACATTACAGATATAGGTTAAAGACAGGAATACGGTTATGTCCATGTACGTAGTGTGTGTTATTTTCGTTAACGGTATTCGTGCATCATTCAGTTCAGTGAAACATGGAAAATACGAATATTAACGCACCTACTGCTCAGTTTACAGTTTCAAATGCAAACATTTTACAGACTGAAAGACGCATTCGAACAGCAACCAGATCGTCGGAAACTAGACTTATTCAAAGACTACGAACAGCGATCGAAGATGGATATGATGACATCGAAATGGAAATATTAGCGCAAAGATTACACGAAATACACGCTGTCAAGAAAAAACGTTAGATCCACTCCAATTAGACGAAATCCAAACTGCAAAGCTGTTTTGGATTAAACATTCACAGAGAGAATCGTTCTCAGAAGAAATAGAAGCACTACAGAAAAGGTCAGAACTACCCAAGCAGTCCAAAATTAGAAAGTTTTCTCCATTCATCAAACGCGGCATCCTAAGAGTTGGTGGACGTTTACAATTTGCCAGTTTAGATGAAAACGAGCAACATCCCATTATTTTAAATGGTGACCACCATTTCACAAAACTGTTAGTAGAAGAGGAACATAAAACCCAATTTCATGTAGGAACTCGAATTTTGTTGAGTATTTTAAGGACAGACTTTTGGATACTTCGAGGACGACAGATCATCAAGAAAATCATTAGGCAGTGCTTACCGTGCAAAAAACTGAAAGCAAAGGCAGCTTCGGAAGTTGAACCCCCTCTTCCAGCAGAACGCGTAACTCCTAGCAGACCATTTGAGACCACCGGTGTGGACTTCGCAGGTCCGTTATATTCCAAGAATGGAGGCATGTTACGGAAAAGATACATTGCATTGTTCACATGCGCTGTCACGCGCGCTGTACACTTGGAGCTTGTGACAGATATGAGTACGGAGAAATTCATTCACGCCTTACAGCGATTTATTGGGCGAAGAGGTTTATGTCGAACAGTTTGGTCCCATAACGCACGAACATTTAAGAAAGCTGAAAGAAAACTTAGCACATTATGGGAAAATCTGAAAACAGAAGAGATTGTGCATTTTTTGAATGGTAAAAATATTCATTGGCAATATATAGTCGAACGGCGCTGCTTGGTGGGGAGGATTCTGCGAGAGAATGGTACAAACAGTGAAGAGCTGTTTGAAGAAAGCCTTAGGAAACAGGCGGTTCGATGATGAAGAAATTTACACAATTCTCGTCGGAATTGAAGCAACAATCAAGAGTATACCCTTGACGTATGTGGAAAACGATCCTCAGCATCGTGCGCTGACACCAGCACATTTTCTTATTGTGATAACACAACAAGGCTACCAGACAGAAAGGCCAATGTTGAGGATAGTAACAAAACAAAAGACATTTCAGTGTTCTTATGAAATAAAACATTACATATGAAGACAATCATCTGTAATCTTTATTTACAATAAAGATCTTTCCTTATATTAACATATAGGTACTTACAGTGACCCCCACGATTTACTGTCACCACATCAACGCAGTAATTAAAACTTCTCCTCTTGGTCAAAGTTACAACCTGACTTTTCACCCAGTTTACCATCATACTATTCTCTGTTGTCCATCTCAAAAGTTTGTCAAGTTCTTCTAGTAATTGCTCACAATACTCTAACATATTTGTTGTTCCATACAGTTAACCATCATCTGGGACAAGCCTTATCTCTGAATCCAATTCTTTACACTGCACCCGCTCCCTATCCACGGAGTCTCCGGCGAAAATCCTACAGGGTCGTTATCTGGGTTAAAATCGAATGGGCATGAAAAATATATAAATAACTTAGCGGCATAAAGGGTAGGAGAATACGGGTGTCATATAACTACGATCGAATGAGAAAAATATATTTTTTAAAATTAAAGTCGGTTATGATACTCCTGATGATGAAGAAAAATTACGCAAATATACAAGGCGAATACATAATCGAATTTCACAAAATTAAAATTTGGATACGTTGAACATTGTTCAAGCTTTGGGAATATGACTGAGTATATCAATTCAAGAAGGATCAATTTCATGTTTTCAAGAGTACGGAATGTTAAGTATTAAACACTGAAGCTACTCCCAATTTTACTGGCCAAACAAAACCATGATATTCAAATATAAACAAATCTGAGTGACACCTAATCTAACATTTATATATTTCCCACTGGAATAACCTTAAATAATATAACGTAAACAAACACAAACTTCAGAAGCCTTGGGTTGAAATCGAACCCCCACCCGTATATACACGAAGCCGTTGCACAATTGGTAGACACCAATGTCGACGATGAATGACATCACAACACAATTAAACACATAACACTTGAGACAGAAATATATACACAACACAGCTGAACGATGACCATCAGTCCCAACATTTGCGAGACTACTAGTTGCACATCCAGAGTCGAACCCAGGATCTTCGACGTTTGCAGGGGACCTCAAATCCCTACTATAACATTTTATATGCATGAAAAAATTAAGAAATAGGGCCTGGTTATTGATTTCTGACGTTTATTTTAGTCGTCTGAGAAAATGAATCAATTAGCATTCCACACAGGAACAATACTAGAACCTTTTACATGACTCAATACGGACCACGATTTCACGGCCTGGGGTCGAAGGCACAAGAAAATTAACAGGCACATACTTAGAGACAAGCCCTGGTTGCTCACCCTCTCGGCCGTAGACGGGGCAACGGGACGTAACTTAACGCTGTCAAGGAAAGAACAAACGTCCCTTTAAATATTACGTTCAGCCTACAATTCACGTCATAAAATAAGCACCCTCATTTCAACAAGGTGATTCATAATTCATTTCTTATGTCTCAATTCAAAAGCCTTCACATGTGACCACCCGCAATCTGACTTCGAAAATTCACACCGTGAGTCCTGACTTCAACTCCATTCAAACATCTTCGCCTGACACATTTTCAGCAGATTCTTTTCCGTTCCTCCACATACATTTACACACGGCTGGACCGATAGTAGCCCAGCAGACCCAGAAATCTAAATAACAAAACAACGCCTTCTATTATTATTATTATTATTATCATCATTGTTATTATAATTTTTATGAATCTTTTAAAATGGTCCTAATCTCTCCCTGTTGGGCCTACGTGACTTACATGGTTACCAATTCCTTACTTTACGCTTACTTCATGACGGTATAAACTCGCACGTTATTTACAAATAAGCACTGATGTAACTCCACACCACCCAAAGTGTAATTCGGGTCCTACTGTTATCGAAAACACACGTTATAGTCGATCACAATAAAAAATGAGACGAAGCAATATATTTCATTGGAGGTCGTCGCTTTGGCTCTCTGGGTGATTCACAGCAACAAGTCTTCTTTCATACAGGATAATCTACAATAATATTACTTGGCATTCATGACAGGTCAGCCGGTTGAGTACCAGCTCCTTACACAACCAATCCCAAGATCTAATGACACTCACCACTATATGCAAATAAACTACACAGAAAGTAACCTCAAGGATGCTAGCAATATTCCCCAAATAAAATGAAAAAGGAAAATCTACCCACAAACAAATTTTCCCATATCTACAAATTAGGTCACTCAGACTTGTTACTGTCCGCCTCTGTGGTGTAGTGTTTAGTGTGATTAGCGGCCACCCCCGGAGGCCCGGGTTCGATTCCCGGCTCTGTCACGAAATTTGAGAAGTGGTACGATGGCTGGAACGGGGTCCACTAAGCCTCTGGAGGTCAAATGAGTAGAGGTGGGTTGGATTTCCACCTCAGCCAACCTGGAAGTGCTTTTCTGTGGTTTCCCACTTCCCTTCCAGGCAAATGCCGGGATGGTAACTAACTTAAGGCCATGGCCACTTCCTTCCCTCTTCCTGGTCTATCCCTTCCAATCTTCCCATCCCCCCACAAGGCCCCTGTTCAGCATAGCAGGTGAGGCCGCCTCGGCGAGGTACAGTTCCTTCTTCCTAGTTGTATCCCCGACCCACTGTCTGAAGCTCTAGGACTCTGCCGTTGAGGCGGTAGAGATGGGATCCCTCGCTGAGTCCGAGGGAAGAACCAACCCTGGTGGGTAAACAGATTAATAAAGAAAGAAAGAAAGAAAGGAAGACAGAAAGAAGGAAAGAAAGAAAGAAAGAAAGAAAGAAAGAAAGAAAGAAAGAAAGAAAGAAAGAAAGAAAGTAGACTTGTTACTAAAATAAACTCTGTGCCATGGCTTTACACATTTACAATTTAACAAACTATGAATCCCTATCAATTACTAGCTGCAGCATTATAACATGAATTCTCCGTACGCCTCACGTCATGCATAATAGAATGGTATTACTCAGCCTTATTGCCCTCGACGACACCTCAGTTAACTACGGAGCGTCCATCCTGGGCTTAGTGTTGATTCATGTCCACGTTAATAGCAGTTGATTCCATTTGCTGGCTGCGATTGCGACGAAAAAACTATATAGTCCTATGCACTGGAAATATTCAGTATCTATGGCACAGGTACACATACAGTTAATGCCCGTTCCGTTCGTCTGCGCCCACTGCGTACTAATCGACCCGATATTTGATTTTTTTCGTATCACACAGCTTATTGATAGCACGACTCCGAATTAACCCCTGTATCACTACTCATAGTGATGCTTATACCATTACGCGTCTCCATTCTTTGTCTCGGGCGACGAAAGTAATGTGGCATGGTCGACCGCTGCGCTCGCCATGCGAATGTACAACCATGGAAAGTAGCACGAGCTAGTCAGTTCCAATCGCACGCTCATCACCGAGGAAGGCCCACCCTCCCCCTATTCCCGTCACCAGGTGGAGGACAGCCACATTCGTATTGGTCAGCTCCATCCGCAGCTGCTATCTGGATCGTCCTGCTTGCCTATTGGACGCCTGAGGCATTATGGAAGAATCTGGACGGCGCGCGGAGAGTATTCGTCTTCGGGAACACTCTGGAGGCGTGTCCCTTCTGGAAGCATCCAGATGGCGAGGGCCCAGGTATTTAAGTCAGGCGCGGCCTACGGAGTAGAGTGAGTTACTGAGATTGTGTTACTCGCTGTAGTTCAGCTGGTGTGAGTTAGCGAAGAGTGCAGTCAGTGATAGCCTGGGCTGAGTTGTCAGTCTGTTGGAACCGAGGACTCATTCCTGTTTCCCTGACGTCGTGTGTGAGACTCTTTGGGCCGGCCGCTATAGGAGAACCTTAGGGTGTTCTGGAGCAGCGCGAAGGGAACACTGGGTGCCAACGTGTGCAGATTGCGAACGGAGTTCAACGAAATGAGTGAACAGCGGATAGTATGGCCAGCTGAGAGACTGACGAGTAGACTGCGGACCGTGACAACGTTAACGAGTGTGACTTTGCGGCTGAGTGAATGTAGTGTTGTACATGTTCGAAGACTCTGTGTACGCGTGTCATTGTTGATAAAAATGATAAGCGAAGAGTGAGAGCGCGAACTGTGTAAGAGTGTGCCCTGTGTAAGTTGTGAGTTCGGCAATCGCGCGCGCGTATGTGTGTGTGTAAATGGGCAGTTTTAGCACTGCTCCGTTCCCGCGTCGAGGTCGAGTCGCATGTAGATCCAGGCTAGCTCGAATATTCCATTAACCTATCGATACTTTAAATTTATGGGCTACGGGTCCCGCATTCGAGAAAGGATCGCCAGATTATACTAGCAGAAAACCCTAACATACGTAATGGACGTCTCCTACCCGTAATTCGGTTAGTCCTCGCATTCAACTCACAAGGATACGCAAATAATCAACGCTTACAACTACCATAATATTCAAACACGCATCACTTACAACTAGATCCTTATCCTAAGAAGTCATTAGAAGAGGAATTAAGTTTTACAATATAATATGTATTTAAAAATAAAGTAGAAATCGAAGAAAATACTTGGTAGGTTGTGAATTATATCTTGAAAAGATAATTAAGGAATAGTTGACTTCGTGCTTCTTCAATTAGTCTTCGAGATGCATCAAAATTAGAGATCTCTAACTGAAAAAAAATTACATCAAATTATAATTTTTACAATATTGACTGAGAGGTATTAAATGTGTCGGATGCAGATTCCAAAATCTGACTAAATCAGAAATAAAATTAAAATCTCATCTTTCATCTTATCAATCATCGCTTGAAATTGTTCCTAAAACGTTACTAACTTTTTCTCAAACACTCATTAATTACATCAGAGTACGATAGACTCACTTGGGTGTAGCTGTTCATGCTCAGTTATTGACGACAACTTGGTTGTGAGAAAATATTTAAAAAATAATAATTTAAATTATTTAACATGGTTCACTTGTGTGCACTTTCCCAACATACTTTCAAAATTCTTGGTGTCGCATTTCATACAAGAAGAAAGGTAAATCATTGAGTCATTACATCCTTGAAAATAATAATATGATTGAAACATCATAACTAATATTTACTCAAATTGTTCACTTGGGGTAGCTATAAATTAATTTAAGTACTCATACGGTGACTATACATGTCGTAATACTGTGCTATCATCCATATTTGACGGTCATTTAACACAATTATGCTGGATATCAGGTGATCTAGCTTGTAAGAAGATCCTATCAATTACTAATAGCCTTCAATTTCGAAGAACATTTACCAGTGATTTCAATTACTACAGTAAGCTTCCTAGCTTTCCTAATCTAAGTGAGAATACTTGTGGTTAGAAGAAACATATAAGTATAGGCTAATTCTGTGCCGCTTCTATTATCAGGAATTGTTTGATGATGTACTAAGTAAATGTCACCTTAGGAACATTATGAAGATCGTAATCAACGCTATATATGACTCATCTAAAGATTAAGGGGCAATTGAAAACAAAACATAGCCTTCTTCCAACTCAAAAATACGTCAACTGAAATAATGTCGTCGCTAACTAAACCGTAACTTCATCTACATCGAAGCAAAAATCATCACCAACATTATTCATCATCTTCTCATGCCATTATTCGCACAAAATCTTTCACTTCACATTATTCATCTCCTATTACACTTCACATTACCATAAACACATTAATTAATTTCAAATATGGTATGCTATTATCATCATTACTTATCCATTCTATTAGACTATCTTATTATGTTCTCAATCTTCCAACAATTCCATAAAATATCATCATATTTTTCTAGCGAGTTCTCAAAATTCCAACATACGATCACATATCCTCTCAACTTTACGTTACCTGTTCTAAAATAAACCTGACGTTTATCACAATGTCGTATGGTATTCACAATGAGATTATCTTAACCTCCTCTTACTCAATATTGACAGCATTGCGAACGGAATATTAATTCATCACTGGTTAACTGCTTCTTACATAATGGATAATGTCTGATGAGTACCTACTAACCTCTAACATACCTAACATGCCTTATCATGTAACACCCATTCTTTGGTGATATTTAAGATAGCACTTCGCTCACGTTTTTATAAATGAGAATAAAATATAGCATAGCACTCTCCAAAAGAAAACAAATATCCTATATATTAATGATCATAATGACTTATCTTTCTCCGTACTCCCTCGTTGTCATCACATGTCTTGGTGGTTAGACATGCAGGGTTGGTTCATGGCATTTCCCTCATCCTTTTGGGAACATCTGGGACAATCTCGGGTCGTTGACGGTCACCATAGGCTGGACTTGTCATCTCGTCTCGCCATAACCTAGGTAGCTCTGCCTCCATATTTTAGTGCATGATGTCTTCGGTCTCTTACGCAGTTAGAACAGAATAAGACGTCAGCATGGTTAGTTTTGTCATCTTAAGGACACAGCCTGCTTCAATCTATGGATAATGTAAGAGTACAGCTTCTTTAGAATAATCTTTTATAATGCTTTAGGATTTGCAGTATGTATGTGAATATTTCAGTTTGACTAAGGTATTACGTTTTCTCTGTCTTGCGCTCTTGTTATTGTTATTATGTAGCTTCTTAAAATAAGCTCCGTCGGCTAACATGTTGTCTTGCAAGGATAATGTGACCTAGTAATGCGGAAGTCTTTTCTGTCCGCTGGAATAATTTTATATTTTTACAGATCTGAATATCTTCCACGTCAGCGTCTCGCAAATAACTCGTAGACAATTATTTTATTATATTTGCGTCTTTAACTTTCGCTTCGTTGATATTCCCCTTCTTTTTCAGCAGTCTTGAGTAAGTTTCTACTTCTATACCTTTAGTGCGAATTGAATTTTATTTTTGAATAATAAATTTTAACAATCCTCTCGCGTCTTTCATTGTCACTGCCTTCTATGCTTCTTTCTCCTCGAGTATCTGACGAAAACATTATTCCTTTGACATTTAGGAATGTTTTGATGTTTGATCACTGACGTTCTCACGGCTTAGACTCCATTTTCGTTCCAATCATACTTCATTGAGAACAGTGAAATGGCACATTATTCCTCCTGCATCGTTTTAAATATATTGCTTGCGATATATTCTTATTTTGTTCTCATTTCTCACAATGTGACATTTCGCTGTTCCATTTCATATTCTACCACGTGTTCTTTCTATATCCTTTCAATACTTAGCTATGTTCATTCCATGTTTTTATTTTCTATGCTCATTTGGGAAGCTTGGCTAGATTTTTCTTCACTATTCCTTTAAATACATCTTCATGTTAGAAGAATTGTGAATGCCTCTGTATGTTCCGTTCGTATCTCTGACTTCATATGCATTATTATTAAATGACTTGCTTATCACAAATGGTCCGTCGAATAAATGGATGCCGGGCTGAGTGGCTCAGACAGTTAAGGCGCTGGCCTTCTAACCCCAACTTGGCAGGTTCGATCCTGGCTCAGTCCGGTGGTATTTGAAGGTGCTCAAATACGACAGCCCCGTGTCGGTAGATTTACTGGCACGTAAAAGACCTCCTGCGGGACTAAATTCCAGCACCTCGGCGTCTCCGAAGCCCTTAAAAAGTAGTTAGTGGGACGTAAAACAAATAACATTATTTATTATTATTGAATACATGGATGCATTTCGAAAATATTTTGGCCGATATGTTAGAAACTGTTGGTTTTTTAATTAATACCAGGTCACCTTCCTTCAATTTGGGGTGGAATCTCTTGTGTAGGACTCTTTTTAGCCTTCTTTGAGACTGTCTGTACATTCTCTCTCTAACCAGCTGATTGATCCCATCCTGACTTAATCTTTGATCGATGTCTGACTTGATGACTGCATCCCATGGTCTTGTACCGTGGTGTACAAGACTTGGTATCTGTCAAATGGATTCGTGTAATGTGTTATTAATGCTGTCTTCGATTATTTTAATCACGTCTATCCGTCTCCAGTGACAATCTGAACAGTATATCCGACAGAATTTTGCTATCTCCTTCATGTACCTTTCTACAGGATTAGCAGCTGGATGTCTCACCGAGCAAAAGATGTGTTTGATTCCAAGTTCCGTCATCGCTTCTTTAAATTGTGTTGACGTGAACTGAATCCCCCTGTCTGATAGTAGTCTTTCAGGTTTTCCCATACTTGGCAATATGTGTTTCATCAAACGTTGCAACACTTGTTTCGAATTAGCTCGCTGAATCGGTTGGAGTGATATGTATTTCGAAAATACGTCCATAACTATGACTATAAATGTATGTCCCCTTCTTGCGGTTGGAAATTTGCCGAATATGTCTATAGCATAGATTTCCTTGGCTTTCTGTGGTAAGATGCTTGACCCTCTGGCATACATCACAAGTTCTGACTACATTTTTCACCGTTCTCCTTATTCCCTTCCAAGTGAATTTTTCTAAAACAACCTGAGTAACATTCTCTATCCCTCCATGTCCGGTTATCCTGTGTACGTGCCAAATTACTTCTCTATGCAACACAGAAGGTAACACAATTCGTATTTTTCCTTTGTCTTTACCCATCTTAGCCATTAACATTCACTGTTTGATCACATATACTCGCATTATCTTTGCCTTTACTTTATCATCACAATTATCGCTCTCTAATTTATCCAAGATTTGCCTCAGTTTTTTGTCTGCCTGTTGCAAATTCTTTAAACACTTCAGTTTCTCCAGTAATTCTTCATCTTGCGAAATCAACTCTATTTTATGAATTTCCTCCTCCGTTTCAATAGGATTACGACTCAAAGCATCCGCCAACACATTGTCCTTCCCTTTACAGTACTCAAACTTTATTTGGAACTGCTGAGTGAACAACATCTTTCACTTGTCATTGCAGCCTTCAACCCAAATATAAGTGCTTTGTGATCTGATCTGCCTGTTATCAGGTATCCATAGATAATTTTCCTCCACTGTTGTAAGGCATAAACTATTGCCAGCAATTTCTGATCCGTGGTCTTATAATTCATTTCATGACTTAATTTTCGACTGGTAAAAGCCAAATATGTTCGCTTCTGGGGTTGGTCTCTTTCCTCCTGGTATAGACACGCCACTATACCTATATTTGAAGCATCGGATTGAATTATGAATTCTCCTTCGTAATCCGGATTGCCTAATTTTATGCTTTATGCCATCAAAGTTTTCGTTTCCTGGAATGCCTTTTCTGATTTTTCGTCCCATTTCCATCTGTTATTCGTTTTCAACAAATCTTGTAAGGGTGCTGCTGTTCAGGTATAGTTCTGGCAATGATTCGAGAAAAATGGGGTCATTCCGAGGAACTGCCTGACTTGTTTTATCCGCTTCGGACGAGGAAATTCACAGATGGCCTTAATTTTTACAGGGTTCGGTCGTACCCTTTTGGCATCGATTATGTGTCCGACGAATAATACCTCTTCCTGGCAAAATGTTGACTTCCCTAAGTTTATTTTAAATCCTGTTTCCCTCAGCTTTTCAAATAATTTCGTCAGCTTGTCACAATGGTCTTGGAATGTCTTGGTTGCTAAAATTAGGTCATACAATAATATATCAGGAATTCTTTCACTTCTGGCGTCAGATTCCTATCCAACGATTTTATTAGGACTGCACAACTGTTCTTGAGTCCAAAGGGAGTCTGAAATAGGCATAAGTTTGATTGTCGAACATGAATCCTGTCAATAATCTATACTTTCCCTCCAGAACGATGTGATGATAAGATGAGGTAAAATCCATGGTTGTAAAGTATCTCATGTCTGAATTTCTTAATGATGTCCTTAATTTTCGGTACCTGGATGTATTCTGGTATTCATTTTCGGTTTATCTGTCTGGCATCTAAGCATATTCTTAGTTTCCCGTTGCTTTTCATTACGATAACCAATGGGTTTAGGTATGGAGTAGATGTTTTGACTATAATACCGTCATCCCCCATTTTCTTTATCATTTTTTTGACTTCTGGGAAATGTTTCTCCGGTATCCCGTATATTTTACCCCGGTATGGTGTCCAATAGTTTACCACGAGCTTGTATCTGAAATTTGGAATTTGTCCGGGTTTGTTTTTGAACACATCTGAGTATCTCTGCAGGATCTCGTATAATCTCGATTTCTCCGTTGACCAAATTTTGGCATTGGCAATCGCCTCCGTTATGTTTGGTGTTTCGTTTTCCTCTTCTATGGCCATGACTTTCTCGATACCATTCAAAACTTCCTCCTGTATCATGCTTATCTCCTTTTCTTCCATATCAATTTCGTGGTGTTTTCTCAACTGAGTACCTATTTCTCTTTCCTCTATCTTTATGCCATCAGCCATGTAAATATCCTCATTTATTCTAATCCTTTCCTGGATATTTTCTGTATTCTCACCACACATACGGAATCTTACTTCTTGTGTTTCCATATCTATCGTCATGCCAGCCACTGTCATAAAATCTATTCCCAGTATTATATTATACTTGATTTTATTCATAACGATGAATGGATGTTAAAATTCATTTTCCAGATACTGATCTTCAGGTACGTCTAAATATCACATTCTACTGTTTTGTCCGGTATTATCCCACGTATCTTAACCTTTGATACGGGTATCGTCAACAATTTTATCTTCTTATTCATGTCTAGGAATAATTCCTTGGATATTACGCTGATACTGTCACCTGAATCTACGAGACATTGCACCCTTATCTCACCGACTCTTGCTACTATGATGGGTAAACTATACTTCTTCCTCTTGGGATTTGCTGATACATCTTTCATTAAATCTTCTGAGTCTATTTCCCATGAATCTACCTGTGCAATTTGATAACGGTGAATTTCGTGGGTCTCTGCGCTCTCAACATTTTCTATCTCCCCATCTATTAGGAAATCGGCTTTTTTACTTGTTATCCTCTCTTTTTCCCTTGTACACTCAAATTCTTTAGTGTTCGGGTTGAGCCTTTGCTCCTCTTGCTTCCTTTTCTTGCACAGCTGCAGTTCAAGACTTTCAGCCCCCTCTACATCCGCATTAACATCCTGATCCCGTATTGCTCTCTCCCACTTTTCTTTGTCATCTCGGGCTTTTCTTAACTCTTGAACGTACCTTCTATTGTAATACCCTTTATCTCGACTCTCCCTATCGTTTCTTTCGTATCCAGTTCTTCTCCTAGGATTATACCTTCCTCTTCCTTCTCTAAAATGGTTCCTGTATTGCATACATGGTCTCTGTCTTCTGTTTCCAGTATATGCTTCATGGTTATAGGAATTCCGTCTGCAATTACATCTTTCCTCTTCTCTCCTTCTATCTTCCTGATTATTCCATCCTCATTTCCTGCTTGTTTCCCTTTGTTTGTTAGACGTGTTTTTTGCCTATGTCTTCCTGAGTTAGCGTATTGATGGTCTCCTCACCATTTACACTCCTAATTATTCTACTGGTGTGTGGCACCGTAGTCATGTCTATTTGTCTAAGAGTGTCTTCCATCTTTACTGCTGTTTCCACGTTTGCAGCAGGTAACAATCTTTGGACTTCTGGTGGGAACTGTCGTTGTATTGTTTTAATAGCCTCTAGCTCGCTAGGTGGTGAATATAGATCTTGGAAACGATGGAACTGATAGGCAAAATAATCACTATATCTAGTATGACTATCCGACGCATATGTTCTCGAAAAGAGTTCCCTCCATTCCATCCAGGTATTCCCTAGCTCTGCTTGGGGGAAATACGTTCTAGCCTCACCTGGTAGAGTTCCCGTAAACTCGCCACCAGACAAAGAAATACGCGTCCACTTGATCACTAGTTCTTGGTTCATGTCCCTGTCGGGTACAACACATATTGCTTATACAGTATATGCTGTAGGACACAGAGGTCCATACTGCCTTTCATGTTTATTGCGTTTGATTGTTAAAAACTTATTCCTTCTCCACCTGATATTTATCACGAAAATTGCTTTTTTATTGTTGCGTCCTTTTTTTGTTTTTTATAGTGAAAACAAATTTTAAACGTAATTCTGTTTGAAATTATACATACCGGGCGAGTTGGCCGTGTAGTTAGGGGCGCGCACCTGTGAGCATGCATGCGGGAGATAGTGTGTTCGAGCCGGACTGTCGACAGCCCTGAAGATAGTTTTTCATGGTTTCCCATTTTCACACCAGGCAAATGCTGGGACTGTGCCTTAATTAAGGCCACGGGCGCTTCCTTCCCACTCCTAGGCCTTCCCTGTCCTGGCGTCACCCCATAAAACCTATTTGTGTCTATGCAACGTAAAAAAGAAATGATACACACTTGAGTTGTAAATCACTGAGGTGAAGTATAAATAATACCTACTTTACTGATGTCAATATATATGAATCATTTAGATATTTAGAAAGCTTTAGATTCGTCCACATAGTGCACATTTGTCAGTTTCATCAATATTGTAATAATGTTCCGACAGAAATAAAGCAAAACAAAGATTAATTCTCGTGTGCACACTTTTAATTTTATTCAGTTTATGTGGTAACAGATGATTTATTGGTGAAATATGTTCTGTATTTTCATTTTAGAATTATAATTTAAAAATAATCATGGAAGAAATATATAGGTGGAGTTCAGACATCATTGGAAAAACTAATATCTAATGAGGTTTACAAATGAAATGTATATTATTTCGTACGTGTTAACATATAGTTATATACGAATTATCGTCTTGTAACTAAATGGTACCCAAAGGATTAATAATGTTAATAAGAAGAATACTAATAATAAAAATAAATGGAAAATAAAACTGATTGGTCACATTCTGCGGCACGAAGAATTCCTTTGTAACATCATTAAAGGAAGAATTGCAGGGAAAAGAGGAATAGACGACCCAGGGTGTCATATTTCATGAACCTGCGTCATAGAGTGACCTGCTAGACCTACGCTGAGTTGAAAAAACTGCGTCAGGATAGGCATCTAAGGCTTAGCCTTAATAATAATAATAATAATAATAATAATAATAATAATAATAATAATAATAATAATAATAATAATAATAATAATAATAATAAAAATAATAATAATAATACAGTACGAAAGGACTACAACTGATCGTGGTCTCAAGTGTGGTACCGCCTTAGTATTTTACTGATACAAACATGGAAAACCACAAAAACGACCTTCAGGACTGCCGATAATGGGATTTGAACCTAGAATGTAAGCTTACAACTACACTGTCCATACTACGCGGCCTATTAGCTTGTTTAGGTTAAAACTCCTATGTATAACATGTTATTGGTTTTAGTTATTATTCTTTTCAATACATTCCATCAGTATTGGCAAGCTACTATGATAGCAAAGAGTATCAAACCTATACAGTATAATTAGTTAATATGTAAAATTACCAGAGTATGAAGAGAATTTGCACTGTCTGCAGAATATAAATCTTTCGCTGATATTGAATATTTCCTCTTGGGTAGGTAGATCTGCTCTCAAATTTGATTCAGATGAAAAGAAAAATGGCCAATAGACACTTTCATGACTTCATGCAGACTGCCTTTGAATGTCAAGTTTGAAAGTGCTTCTTGTATTCAAATGTGATGGCGAAATCGCTTTGTGCTCTGAAGGGAGAGACACAGAGCCTCGGTCTCGTTGTAATGGGGAACCTGCGTGATTCAAACTCCTGCACATTCTCATTCATAAAACATGAAGCCTTTGAAGTCTGTACGATCAATTACGCAATTATATTTCAAAGTTATGCTTTACTTTGGTATTCAGGTGTTCCGTCCCGCGGAGGAATAATTTCGATTCTTTACACTAGCTAATGTAATTTGGGACCGATCTCAGAAATAAGGTGCTCTACCGAAGAGAAACAAAGTATATTAAGTGTGTGGATTCCACTGAAAATAGCTCGTTTATGAAGTGAATCCAGAGGTAGCTGTTAAGAATGGTTGAACATCTTTCTCATGAACTTAATTGCTATGAGTGGTTAAAGACGAAAGTATTTGAAGAAATGCAGAGAGACGGTTGTATTTCGTACTGTTGTCTTGCTGTACTGGACTCTACTGGAATCAGAGTGTTCATATATAGGTTAGGGGATAAAATAAATGCATTACATTATTGCTATAGGAAAACAAAATTCATTTCCTTCTGTTCATTATTTATTAATTTGATTTATTTCAATCAATATATTTCAATCTGCTTTGCGCCTCACCAACACAGATAGGTCTTATGGCGACGATGGGAAAGAAACGGGCTGGGAGTGGGAAGGAAGCGACCGTGGTCTTAATTAAGGTACATCCCCAGTATTGGCCTGATGTGAAAATGTGAAACCACGGAAAAAATCTTCGGGTCTGAGGACAGTGGGGTATTTATTTATATATTAATTAATTCATTAATTAACTTATTTATTTAATACAACTTCCCCAATGAGGAGGCTGCAACAAGGACAATGCATATCGATTAAAAAAGTCATTCACACGGTAAAATGAAATGTCGTATGGCTTTTAGTGCCTGGATATCCCAGGACGAGTTCGGCTCGCCAGGTGCAGGACTTTCTATTTGACTCCCGTAGGCGACCTTCGCGTCGTGATGAGGATGAAATGATGATGAAGACAACACATACACCCGGTCCCCGTGCCATTTGGAATTAACCAATTAAGGTTAAAATCCCCGACCCGGCCGGGAATCGAACCCAGGACCCTCTGAACCGAAGGCCAGTACGCTGACCGTTCAGCCAACGAGTCTGACATTCACACGGTGATTAACTCTGAAGAGTTACAGTGTTCTGAAAGTCTTCGAAGTATAGAAACAGACACTTTTTACATCATGTATAATGGCATCAGACATACTGATATACACTCGCGAGGAACTGAATGAGATATAGCTACTGTAGTGGGGAAATGGTTCTGTGCTCGGTCAGACGAATATAATAAGAGGGCGTGGCATGAAACAGCGAGGACGTCAGAACTCGGACGGCTAAGTGACAAACAGTTGACTGCAGGATGAGTAAGGCACGAAACCTGAGTGCATTTGGTCGCGGCCAGATTGTCGGTGCTAGACATATGGGCCATTATATCTCTGAAGTCATGCAGGCACCGGGCTATCCAAGGGCCACCGTTTCAAGTTGTGCCGTGAGTACATGGATTAGGATGCAACCATTGCCGTTGGGATCAGTTGTCCTGGTGTACGACACGTTGATGACAATGTTCGCCGTCGGCTAGGTCGGATCGTAAGAGCGGATGGTCGGGCTACAGTACAGTAGATATCTCGTGAAATCAGTGCTGGTTAATAACTACGTCTGAGTAGCCATATAATCCAGTAACTTCTCCTCCCCATGGGATTCAGAAGCAAGCGTCCCTCTGCACAACACCAGTCACATGGCGCAATGAGTGACATGGGCAAAAGAACACCGCCCTTGGATGTTCGAAGCATGGAAAGAAAGGTTGCCTAGCAAGATGAGTTGTGGTATCACTTGGTGCACGCCTATATCCAGGAACGAGTACGTCGTCAGCTACATGAGGCAATGGATCCCTCTTGCCAGCGGGTACAGTTCAGGCCGATGGTGGGGGTATTTTCGTATGGGGACTGCTCATGTGGGATAAAATGGGGCATCTGAAACGTCCCTCACCTATGTACGTTACAGGAACCTGCTGGCATATCACGTTCACCCCTTTGTTCTCCTCCATCACTCTGCTTGCGTCCGGCTCCATAGATAAATGGATAGAGTGATGGCCTTCGGTCCATGGGATTCAGAATTCGATTCACGTCCTGGTCAGGGATTTTTCAGCATTAGAATTCATCATAGCTAGGGCCTCATCCACACGAAGACGAAGGTCTCCTACAGGCGCCAACTCGAAAAAGATCTGCACCAGGCCTCTACGGGGGTCACAAACCATTATCACACTTCTTACGACCTGTTCCTGTCGCAAAACAAGTGCGACTGATGGTTCGATGAGCTCTCCACACGGATAAGAGGATGTCTGTCTGGCCCCCAAGAGGTCCTGATCCCGATCCCAAAGAGCACATCTGGGATGCTGTCGAGAGGGTACGCCTTCTCTGGACCATGACCCGATCAATCATTGTGGGTTATGGGAGGCTGTGCAGTATGACTCTCCAACGCTTCCAGTGTCTTGTGGAGTCCAAGCCACGTCACATCGCTGCCGTCATCAAGCCGAAATAGGACGCTACCCGGCACTAGCCATTTATCTCTAATTCAATTGCTCGTGAGTCTAATGTTGAGAAAGAAACCGACAACTGAAACTGATCATTAGTAGATGGGCATTGCTGCTTGCGTAATAAAATAACTAACGTTGGTAGAAGGTAGATAAGCATTCCGTAAGAAATATATTTTCTCACTTCAAACACAGATACGCATATTAGAAAGAAGGTCTTGAAGTTCCTTTACGTGGCATATGACATTTTATGAAAGTGAGGAAACGGTGCCAATAACTAGTGCAAAAATGAATAGAAGCTTTCGAATTGTAGTTTTACAGAATAATTGTGAAGGTAGGATGGGTAGATTAGATCGCAAATATAAACTGAACTGAGTTGGTGAGAGAAAAACGATTTGGAAAAGTTTGCCGAGAAGAAGTAATAGATGTACAGGGCGCATCTTGTAATTCCCACGACTTGTTCAGTAAGTTTCTTAGTTAAACTGTTATAACAGTATTGATTAATGAAGTAGGGTAAATGTAGGAAATAATTATGTAGAATTGAAAAGTTTAGCACAGCGCAGGGTGACGTGGTGGTTGCGTAAGACAAGTCTCACTACTCAAAGAACAGCAACAGTCTTATATGGATGGTGTTATTATCTAATTTCCCTCTTGGTATAGATGTTCCGGTGACCATTGGCATTGAATATGTCATATTACACCGTGAGTGAAACTTCTGACAGTGTAAAAGAAACCAACACTGGAGGAAGCATTAGACTATAACTAAAATTCTTGTTCATATCATTAAGTTACTTGTGAGCTGATAATACCTGCTCATATATTTCATCCTCATCACGACACGCAGGTCACCTACGGGTGTCAAATCAAAAGACCTGCATCTGGCGAGCCGAACATGTCCTCGGACACTCCCGGCACTAAAAGCCATACGCCATTTCACCTGCTCATATGTTTACACATAAAGTAGATAAATATTATTTGGTGTAATTCTACGGGAAAATGACTGGTGCTTCAGGTGAACAAACAATATTGTAAAAGTAATTCAAAGGCCACGATGGTTCTTGGAGGACTGAAAGATAAAGATGGAGTGGATATCTCTACGCCCGACCGTCTCTTTTTCCAGGAATTAAAATGGTACTTGTTTTTTATGTAAGTTAAGCGAATCTTAGTGATATGTGCCTTTTCTGAATTCTTGACGTGGTTTCGAACTCGCGACCTTCTGGATGAACCGAGCATGCAATTACTGTCTCCGCAAGGCAGCCGCTAATCTGGCAGAGGTCATATTTACGGCACCAGAATACTGATAGTTGACATTAGAACACGAACACGGTATCATGATTCTTACAAATAAAATTTAATTATGAATTCAATTATTTTTCAATTACGTGATACAACTTCGTTATAATTAACTATGTGCTGTATAAATAATAACTGAGCGATGTTCAGCCTATTCCAGCTCTTTCTGGGACGTCCAGAGTAACTCTGATTACAATCTTTTTTATAACTGACTTTACGTCGCTATTTTTTATTTTTTTCTATTTTGTTTTACGTCGCACCGACACAGATAGGTTTTATGGCTACAATGAGCAAGGATAGGGCTGGGAGTGGGAAGGAAGCGACCGTGGTCTTAATTAAGATACAGCCCCAGCATTTGCCTAGTTTGAAAATGGGAATACACGGTAAACCATCTTCAGGGCTGCTGACGGTGTGGTTTGAACCCACTATCTCCCGAATTCAAGCTCACAGGTGCGCACCCCTAACCACACGGTCAACTCTCTCGGTTGAATAGATTCCCCTCGCGATGTCACATAATTATTATTACCGTGTTATTATTCTTATTCTTATTCTTATTCTTATTCTTATTCTTATTCTTATTCTTATTCTTATTCTTATTCTTATTCTTATTCTTATTCTTATTCTTATTCTTATTTAATGTTATAGCTTCCTCTGGCGATCAGTGGTAGAGTGTCGGTCTATAAATCCGAAGATCGCGTGTTCAAATCCGTAGTAGTATTTTTAAAGAGAGGAAAGAATTCGATTCCACTATCCATGTCGAACGATGTCGGCATGTAAAAGATCTCTGGTGACGTATTTGGCTTTTACCCGGCAAAATTAATTAAAATCGTAGCCATATATCGCTCAACTGAGATTTATTAGAGGGAAACGGAACACGAAACTGAAGGACGAGCAACCTAGATGGCGTGAAATTAAAATGGCTACACACGGTAGCTGTGACCATGGATTATTATTATTATTATTATTATTATTATTATTATTATTATTATTATTATTATTATTATTATTATTATTGATATAATAATATATCTTTATTTTATGTACTATGGAAGATTTATATCCTACAGATGCCGGTGTCGTTGGTCGAGCAATTAGTGTACTGTCTTCTAAGATCACTGGTTCGATACTGGCCAAGTCAACGATTTGTTGAGAACTTGAGGATACCTAGCATTACATCACCTACGTAAGCATTTAAACGAATCCCCGTGAACATGTCAAGTGTTCATTCAGCTAATTCCTGTCATTGTTCTAATCTGTCTCTACGCAGACTTTTGTTTTTTCTTTTAATACTAATATAATGTAATTGACTTTTTGTACCACTAACTACTTTCACGGTTTCCGAGGAAGCGGAGGTGCCTGAATTTTGTCCCGCAGAAGTTCTTTTACAGTACATCTACCGATACGTGGCTGACGTATTTGAGCACCTTCAAATACCACCAGACTGCGCCAGAGTCGAACTTGCCAAATAGGGGTGAGAAGGTCAGTGCTTCAACTGCCTGAGCCACTCAACCCGTCGGTTTTTCTTCTAGGAACGCTGGGTGTAGATTACTTAACTACGGCGGGCGTGACATGTTAACCTTTTCACTCCTAGGTATCTTCCCTGCTTATGCATGGGTGTCATCCTGATTGCCAAGAGTCCAGATTGCGAACAATGCGAACAAGTGGGTACCTGAAGGGGATGATTTGGGTTTGACACACATTAATGAGTCCAAATTGCGAACAAGTAGGAAATACCAAGTTTCCCAACCCGCTTGACTAGAAATGTCGACTTGGATATGAACAAAATTCTAATTTGACGGGCTGCAGAAAAATTAACCCTCAGTTGTTACACCAAGTTCTGGTACACACAATTGGAATACACAAAAAAATTTAGAAGCATATAAGAAAAACCCCACTTGTTTCAAAAGAAACTGACTACTTCACTTCTTATGTATTATTTTTAATAATAATAATAATAATAATAATAATAATAATAATAATAATAATAATAATTCTAAAGGCTATTGCCTTTTCGTTGCAACCACTCACTTCTTTCATTGGCATCATAATAATACCGGGCGAGTTGGCCGCGCGTTTAGGGGCGCGCGGCTGTGAGCTTGCATCCGGGAAATAGTGGGTTCGAATCCAACTGTCGGTAGCCGGGAAGATGGTTTTCCATGGTTTCCAATTTTCACACCAGGCAAATGCTGGGGATGTACCTTAATTAAGGCCACGGCCGCTTTCTTGCAACTCCTAGGCGTTTCCTATCCCATAGTCGCTATAAAACCTATCTGTATCAGTGCGACGTAAAGACACTAGCAAAAAAGAAAATAATAATAATAATAATAATAATAATAATAATAATAATAATAATAATAATAATAATAATAATAATAATAATAATAATAATAATTGTACCGGGCGGTACACCTCCATGCCGCTTATTTAAAATTTGCGCCAGTTGAAACTCCTCTGCTGGAGGAAGTCTGAACTTTATCTACGGTATTAATTTTCTACTTTCTCAGAAGATGTCACTACCTGGAAATTTTGGAGTTTTTGAACTGTGTCATTTTCGACGTATTTTTGTTTTGCCGGTAGTAAGAAGTGTGAACTTTCTCTTCTAGAGGACACTACTGAAAAACTACAATGGTGCACCCTAGTGCGATGTGAAAGAACGGTTTTTTTTGGAGAAATTTTTATTTCAAAAGTTTGTGTCTTGTTAAATTTCTTTCTGTTATTGTTTAAGTTGGCTGTATACCCCTCTCTTTCCCCTTGTTTTGTATTTAGCCAATCCCGAATTTCTTTAATTAATTTCTGACCAATCTGATGTATCTTCCCCCAACTTGAATATGCTGCTTATCCCTAACCAATAAAGTGATTGTGGGCGGGTGTTTTCTTCCCTAAAACGCCTCGAACTTTCCGCGAGAGTATATAAACTGCTGATTTTTGGGTCTCTGCGCCACTTCTGTTCCATCTTTCAGTGTGTAAAGTACATAGCAGGGGGCGGGAAGCGCATCATTCTTCGGCAGCGGTCAACAACAAGGTAATGGCCGATTAATAACTTCTTTCTTTGCTAGCTCAGCAGTTTAACTCTCGGGGCGGGTCCGACGTTTTTCCATAATGTAACCTTCCTTAAAATGTAAAGACCCTTGGTATCTATTCTATCTTTAAACTGCATATCGGGATAGAGAGTGCTTAACCCTCTCGAGCTCCCAATCATATTGTTTTGAGGTGAACTTATTTTTCTCAACCTATTCTTCGTTAACGTAAAGCAAATTGTTCTTTTCTAAAGTCACCTCTGTAGTATGGGATTATCCCTTGCATTAGTGGCCTAGAGCCAGATTAGGTTTTAAAACAAATGCATTAGGAGTGCAGATCGCCTCCTCTCAAATTGTTATTTTAGAGGTCATGTAATTAACCTTCTTCTCATTTAATAGACCTCAGTAGGTTGGGTATTTTACCCCTGTGTATATGTCCTTAGAGGATAGCTTGAAAGTGGAATTAGGTGTGGCCTTTGACAGGCCTGAATTTTGAGAGCAAGTTGCTCTTTTCCCGAAAATTTTGTTTTCTGCGCGCCTCAAGGAGGCCTTACTGTGTATTTTGGAGCAAGTGCTCCTAGGCATGAATGGGGTTTTCTGCCCCTCTGTTGAAACTTGTGTTTGGGGTAAAACTGGGCTAATTGCTCAAGAATTGTGAGGCTGGGGCTCGAAGCCCAAATCCTGTAAATATTGTAATTGTATTTTTATTGCCTTGCTACTCTGTACCTGTCTTACGTGTTATTTCTGAATTTTGGAAAGAGAATATAACCTTGTTAAATGTTACAGTAACTTTAATTTCGTAGTTTGAGACCCGTTCACACCCGCACCTTCTTTCACGCATAACTACCGCAAAAACACGGTAACAAGTGGTAGCAGAGCGTGGTTGAATGGGTCTCAATTTAGCTCCTTTTGACGGCTAAACATTGCTTTGATTCAAACTCTAACAATTTTCTCAGTTTCTGGAATTTTTGATCTTTCCTGTTTCAAAATTGTTCTGTCATCATGCCCGGCCCTCGCGATGTTCTCCATCTTAACTATTTGCGCAAGGAGGAGTTGATCTATGAGTTAACTATCAGAAATGTGCAATCTGGAGGCACGGTTGCGATAGACACCAACAAGCTTAGAGAGTCCCTTGATTTGCCCATTTCCATCCCCAATTTGGGAGAGAAAGAAATTGACGACTCTCTTTCCACGATCACCGAGAATACTACTGGGCTAGCATCGGTAGTTAGTTTTTTTTGACGAAAATGATCCTTCTCCTAATCAAATTAAGCGTGTGCAAGCCAGGCTATATCATTTTTCAAATAGAGTTAACGATCTGTTGTCTCTGAAGTTGAATGACGTTCAGAGGAAGGAAGCTAGTACGTTGCTTGAAAATATTTCTGAATTATCTAGCAAGGTCACTCAATTGTTAACTGGGGAGGTTCCTCCCAAAAGCGATCTACCCACCACAGTGAATGTAGGTAGCGAGGAAGAGCTTCCTAAGGGAGAAGTAAATAGGAAAACCATCGCTGCTCAAACAACCTCTGCCCCATTGGACGAGTCTGAACGCCGTAACTCATTAAATAATGTACGTTCTGAATTAACTTCCTTGCCACTGAAACCTTTACCTACTATGTCACCCGGGTTCAACAGTTTGCCTCATCCATTGGCAATGTTTCTCAGAGGTATCTCTAAGTTTTCCGTTAATACCACCAGTGAAGTAATTTCCTTTTAAAGATTTTTAGCTGAATTTCAGGATCATGCCCTTGTGTTTTCTCTTTCTCCATGTCAAATTTTGCAAATTATCTATCCCTATGCAATTGGCATTCTCTCTGACAAAATAGTAAGAGCCATTGCCGAGCAATCATCTATTGAGGATTTCCACGCCCACTTGCTAGCTAACTTCATCCCGGCTAGGGCCAGGTCCTCCCTTATTCAGAAGTACTATTATCGTGTACAGCGTTTGGATGAAAACTTGGCAGACTTTATCCAAGATATTAAATTCTATACTAGGGTGTTTGCTCTTCATTTTCCTGAAGACCAGATTGTACAGGCTATTGTAGAAGGAATTTCACCATCCTATAGGTCATATTTGTGTTTCGCGGCGTGCCCGCAAACCTTCTCGGAACTTGAAGCATTGGCCGTTTCAGCGGAAGGGGTTAGATACGCCGATTCCTTGCGTGTCGCGAAAGAACCCCCACCTTCCTTTAGTAATACTCGGCCTCCACCTCGCCGATCAGTCACTCCTCGTAAATGTTACGCTTGCGGGTCGCCTGACCATCTGCGGAACAAGTGTCCATTGATCAAATCTAGTAGGGCAAATAATGGAGCTGGTTCATCACAAGGCTGTTTTAAATGTGGGGCTTTCTCACATATCGCCAAGAATTGCCCAAATTCAAATAGCACCCCCTCGTGCTCAACTTCTGGTGTAAATTCCACCAATGCCAATAATAAAAAATTACTAGTGGCTTCGGCTGAGTCGACTAATCCTTCTTCCCGAGGCTCAGCCCCTGGTAAACAGGTCGAAAATTCAGGGAACGATCAGTCTTCAAATTCATCTTTTGAATGCCCTAAAGAGTGTCTTAGGATTGCGGCGGATACCCCCGCACCGGTCACCCTTTCTCAAAATTGAGGTAAATAACGAACCTATAACAGCTCTATTAGATTCAGGCAGTGTTTGTTCTATTATTTCGGCCGAATGGTATGCAAAATTGAAATCTGTTTGTAAACTACCTGACTATGACTCATCTCCTGTTCAATATGTTTCGGCTAATTCATCCCCATTAGAAATTCTAGGTTCTTTACAGGTCAAAATTCGTATTTTTAAATTTACATGGAAAATCAAATTGTTTGGGGCCAAGCACTTGTCTTGCCCCATTATATTGGGAGTTGACTTCATTTCCTACACTGGTCTTGTGCTCGATCTCCAGAGTAGGTCGTGCTCTTTCAAATTTGCGTTTAATTGTAAAATCCCATTTTTGAAATGTAATTCTGTATCATGTTCATCTATTTCGCCTACCCAGGATGAGATGTTGTTAGACCTTAGACATCTACCTGAGGAGCAGGCTGATAGTATTCGTAAGTTGTGTCAGTCGTTTCCAGAGGTGTTCTCTGATACTCTTGGTGTTACTGACCTTATCGAATACAAAATTGAGGTCACGGATTCGATTCCTGTCCGTTTTCCACCTTATAGGCTATCTCCACCTAAAATGAAGGCTCTGAAAGAAATCATCGATCAGATGTTGAAGGATGGTATTATTAGGCCCTCTAAGTCGGCGTATTCGTCGCCTATTTTTCTAGTCCCGAACCCCCAGGGGGGCTTCAGGCCTGTCATTGATTATAGGGCTCTCAATCGGAAGGTGGTGTTACAATCTGTGCCCCTTCCCGACCTTCATTCTTGTTTTTCATGGTTCCGTAAGGCCAAGTTCTTCACCATCTTGGACTTGAATCAGGCCTACAATCAAATTCCTCTAGCCGAAGAGTCTAAACATCTTACAGCGTTTGTCACGTACTGGAACTTATACGAATACAACCGCGTGCCTTTCGGGCTCCCCACGGGAGCAGCTGTACTCACTAGGCTGCTAGATAGGGTCTTCTCCGACATCAAATTTGAGTACTTGTACCACTACTTGGATGATGTCGTATTTTCAGAGACTTTTGAAGAACATCTAGATCATCTGCGAGAAGTTCTCGATCGCCTTCGTAAGGCTGGGTTAACTGTCAAGTTGTCCAAGGTTGCCTTTGCTAAGCCCTCTATGTCATTCCTAGGGCATATTGTATCACCTGATGGTGTAGCAGTCGATCATTCGAGAACACAGGCCATCCGTGATTTTAAACCACCTAAGGACATCAAAGGTATCGCCAGGTTCATTGGAATGGTGAATTTCTTCAGGAAGTTCATTCCTAACTTTGCTAATAGAGCGGCGCCCTTGAACCTTCTTCGTAGGAAAGGCATCAAATTCGAGTGGGGACCTTCTCAACAAGCCGCTTTTGAAGATCTTAAATTAGCTCTCTGTAATGCCCCTGTCCTTGCTATGCCTGATTTCTCAAAGAAATTCATTGTCCAAACCGACGCGTCGTCGTCAGCAGTAGCTGCAGTCCTTCTTCAAGAGACTGAACTAGGGAGGCGACCCATCGCCTATGCATCTAGGACCTTGTCGGCTCAAGAAGCCAAGTATTCTATCTATGAGCTCGAAGGTTTGGCAGTCTTATTTGCCTTAGAAAAGTTCCGTCTCTATCTTGAACATGTCAAATTCGACCTGGAGACAGATAATCAAGCCTTAAGCTGGGTCTTAGGTAGGCCGCGTCGTACTGGCCGTATAGCCCGTTGGGCCATCCGTATTTCTGCCTTCCAATTCGATGTCAGGCATATCAGAGGTACCGAAAATGTTGTTGCTGATGGACTCAGCCGTATGTTTTCCAACGATGTTGAGAACCATGAACCGGTCGATAGTTCATCTCCTCCCGAGTCCATGCGATCTGATGTTAATGCCATCTTAATAGATGCTCCCATGCTCTTTAGGGATATCGAGAAATACCAACGTGAAGATCCGACGCTGGCTCCGATAATGGAAACCCTTTCTTCTGGGGAACATGTTGTCCCTTATGTTCTGAGGAATGGTGTTCTATGTTGCCCTTCGAGGCATGATAAGATGATGAAGGTTGTCGTTCCAGCTGTTCTTGTGCCTATGATCTTCAAATACTATCATGAGACCCCATTAGGAGGGCATCTTGGAATCTTTAAAACTCGTGAAAAGATTCGTGAAAGGTTCATCTGGAAGGGTATGGACGGTGAAATCCGTGAACTAGTAAAAGCTTGTAAATCTTGTTTGCTCAGTAAACCCACCATGTCCACCAAGGTAGGCCTTTTGTCTTCTCATCAAGCGTCGCGCCCCATGGAACGCCTGTATATTGATTATGTAGGACCCTTCCCCCAGTCAAAGGGAATTGCCAACAAGTTCATCTTTGTATGCGTAGATGGTCTCACAAGATTTTCCTGGTTATTTCCGACTAAGCTGGCTACCGCTCAGTCCACCATTACTTGCTTAAATTGTATTTTTGCCTCTTTTGGTCCATGCCAATATATTGTGTCTGATAATACTAAGGCGTTCACATCAAATCTTTTTCGTAAATTCTGTTTTGACTTGTCCATCTCTCATGTAACTACTTCTGCTTATTACCCTCAACCATCTCTGGCTGAACGGGTTAACCGTAATCTCAGGTCCGCGCTTATTGCCTATCATCATGAAGATCATTCCAGGTGGGACACGTCCCTGCATTGGTTAGCTTTTGCTTTGAATTCGGCGGTTCATGAATCACATAAATTTACTCCAGCCTCTTTGATGTTCAAGTTTGTTCCCAACACGCCGCTCTCTAACCTCTGGTCCCTGAGTGACATTCTACCTGAGACAATAGATCCGGACAACATTAAAGATCTTTGGAAGAAGGCTAAAGCCAATCTTAAAGTGTCTCATGAAAAGGTTAGGGAAAGGTATGATCGTGGACGGAGACCCACCCCTTTGAAGGTAGGTGACCAAGTAATGGTCAAGAATTTTGTTCCCGCGGGCAAGCTTGCCCCCAGATTCCATGGGCCGTGTGTCATTCTCGATTTCCTTACGCCGGTTACGTTGTTATTAAGCAATCCAGCCACCGAGAGGATATTTAGGGTTCACTTGTCGCAGGTGAAACATGTATAATTTCTGTGCTAACTTGCCTCATATTATCTTGAAAGGAATATGAAGGTTATATTTTTTTGAGTTTCACTTTTAAGGCTTTCTGCCCCTTCTATAGTATTTTGTTTTATATGTAAGCATTTTTGTGAAACCTGCCCCGAACCGTTAAACTGCCATACTGTCCTTGCCACGGCCATTACCACGCTCCCGTCTCCTGCTCCACTCTACACACTGGCTTAATTAATGCCATGGATATCTGCACGCCGCTGGCTCCTCAACCTCTCCACAAGCCTGTGCCCTCAAAAAAAGATGATGGTCCAACAAATTCTGCCGCCTAGTTTTAATGTTTCAGTGCCCCCGCAGCCGCGCGGCGCCGTGCCGCGACTGGGATAGAGGAAGGGCCCCCTCGACCCCAGCGAGGACGACATGTGCACGGCGAGCCGGAGCTCTCCTCCCGGCCAAGGCTGATGTGCGGCGCACGACCTGCTACTGGCCCGCAGCCTGTATATGTTCACCGCGGGCGCGGCGTGCTTCTACACCTCTGCTCCCCTCATAGTGCGGGCGAGCGGTATCTCAGGGTACTTGAGGGGTCCGAGCGGCCTCTTCTGGACACAAGCTGCAGCGGCCGGTCTGGCCATCCAATTTAATTAACTACATGGACAATTACTATCAGCAATTACTACACCTGAGAATTCAACAACAATATCTGGTGGACTTAGAAAATTTTTCCTCAACTTTAAAACTAAAGTTTTCCTTCTCAATTCAACCTTCTACAAACATTAAGACAGTACTTCCGCTGTTACTACAAGAATTTTTGAAACTGAATCAAACTAAATTTCAACCATTTCGATAAATGCTTCTGCAATCAATCTTCGTATCCACATCATAACTTGGACCGTGTTTTCAAACAAATTTCATGTGTCACCCCTGGAGGAAACTTTGGGGGGGGGGGGGAGGTCTGTACCGGGCGGTACACCTCCATGCCGCTTATTTAAAATTTGCGCCAGTTGAAACTCCTCTGCTGGAGGAAGTCTGAACTTTATCTACGGTATTAATTTTCTACTTTCTCAGAAGATGTCACTACCTGGAAATTTTGGAGTTTTTGAACTGTGTCATTTTCGACGTATTTTGGTTTTGCCGGTAGTAAGAAGTGTGAACTTTCTCTTCTAGAGGACACTACTGAAAAACTACAATGGTGCACCCTAGTGCGATGTGAAAGAACTGGGTTTTTTGGAGAAATTTTTATTTCAAAAGTTTGTGTCTTGTTAAATTTCTTTCTGTTATTGTTTAAGTTGGCTGTATACCCCTCTCTTTCCCCTTGTTTTGTATTTAGCCAATCCCGAATTTCTTTAATTAATTTCTGACCAATCTGATGTATCTTCCCCCAACTTGAATATGCTGCTTATCCCTAACCAATAAAGTGATTGTGGGCGGGTGTTTTCTTCCCTAAAACGCCTCGAACTTTCCGCGAGAGTATATAAACTGCTGATTTTTGGGTCTCTGCGCCACTTCTGTTCCATCTTTCGGTGTGTAAAGTACATAGCAGGGGGCGGGAAGCGCCTCTTTCTTCGGCAGCGGTCAACAACAAGGTAATGGCCGATTAATAACTTCTTTCTTTGCTAGCTCAGCAGTTTAACTCTCGGGGCGGGTCCGAAGTTTTCCATAATGTAACCTTCCTTAAAATGTAAAGACCCTTGGTATCTATTCTATCTTTAAACTGCATATCGGGATAGAGAGTGCTTAACCCTCCCGAGCTCCCAATCATATTGTTTTGAGGTGAACTTATTTTTCTCAACCTATTCTTCGTTAACGTAAAGCAAATTGTTCTTTTCTAAAGTCACCTCTGTAGTATGGGATTATCCCTTGCATTAGTGGCCTAGAGCCAGATTAGGTTTTAAAACAAATGCATTAGGAGTGCAGATCGCCTCCTCTCAAATTGTTATTTTAGAGGTCATGTAATTAACCTTCTTCTCATTTAATAGACCTCAGTAGGTTGGGTATTTTACCCCTGTGTATATGTCCTTAGAGGACAGCTTGAAAGTGGAATTAGGTGTGGCCTTTGACAGGCCTGAATTTTGAGAGCAAGTTGCTCTTTTCCCGAAAATTTTGTTTTCTGCGCGCCTCAAGGAGGCCTTACTGTGTATTTTGGAGCAAGTGCTCCTAGGCATGAATGGGGTTTTCTGCCCCTCTGTTGAAACTTGTGTTTGGGGTAAAACTGGGCTAATTGCTCAAGAATTGTGAGGCTGGGGCTCGAAGCCCAAATCCTGTAAATATTGTAATTGTATTTTTATTGCCTTGCTACTCTGTACCTGTCTTTCGTGTTATTTCTGAATTTTGGAAAGAGAATATAACCTTGTTAAATTTTAGAGTAACTTTAATTTCGTAGTTTGAGACCCGTTCACACCCGCACCTTCTTTCACCTCTAACTACCGCAAAAACACGGTAACAATAATAATAATAACCCGTGTGGGGATTTACCGGTTACCTCCATCGGACGCGTCCCATTGGAATTGGGGAAGCTCGCTGGCTCTGCCGCCAGCAGAGTCAGAGGGTAGTAGGGAAATAAAATACCACCGTGAAATAAAACTGGTCCCTTGCCAGGGTTACGGCGAAGACTGGTAAATGACCAGAAGCCAGAAAACATCTTTAGGCAACCTCTAGGGTTAACATCCCTAGTTGTAAAAGGATGGGTACCCGTCCAGAGCAAAGTCAAGTCAAAAAGCATGATGGCACAACATTTCAAGAAACATACCCCAGGGGGTAAATCTTCGGATAAATCCCTCGTCGTGAACTCTACGGCGCACGAGTCTGGTTCGGATTCTGAAGGAGACTCGACATCATGCAAGAGACGAGTCGGAGCTTCTCGGTGTACCCCAAAGAGTCAAAAACTCAGGCCAACATCTAAAACCTTTCTAGCAACTTTCAACATAAATTCACTTACACAAACTGGCAAGCTGAAAACCCTCACCAAAGCTCTTCACGAAAATCAGATATCCATAATGGCCCTACAGGAAACAAGGTACCCAGATGAAGAGATTTTTGAATCCGAAGGCTACCGATTTTTCAAGAGCAAAGCGCAAAGAGGAATCCTCAATGGAGCTGTGATGCTTGGAACCGCGTTTGCTGTTAGAACCAAGATCCTTAAATCGGTTGCAAATTTCGAACCTGTGAATGAGAGATTGTCTATACTCACAATTAAATGCGCGAACAAAACCTACGCCCTAGTTAACGCACATGCTCCTACAAACGATAAGAACAAGTCTGATCCAGACGAAGTTGATAATTTCTGGGACCTACTAGATGAACAATTAAACAAAATCCCCAAACACCATGTCAAGCTTCTCTTGGGTGACTTCAGTGCCCAACTAGGTCGTGAACAGAGGTACAAGAAAGTTATAGGAAATTACCCTGCTCACAAAAGAACCAATCCCAACGGCAAAAGACTGGTGTCCATTTGCGAAAATCACAACCTGCAGGTGATGTCGACCCACTTTCGCCATCTACCCAGAAAGCAAATGACTTGGCGTTCTCCCGTCCAAGCTCTCGGAGAGTTCCAAATTGATCATGTTGCAATCTCCAGGAGAAACAGCCCTGAGATTATGAATGTCAAGGTAAAGAAAGGCATCAATGTGGCCTCAGATCATTATATGTCTCTTATCAAATTCAAAACAATTCCCGCAAACACAAGGAAGACAACCAAACAGATCACACGCTTTGACAATGATAAACTTCGGCAAAGGTTCGAATAGTTCCAGGAGAAGGCTAGACCAAATGACTGTGACTTTAACAACGCCAAAAGTCTTCTTGTTGAGGCCGCCAAAGAAGTTGCAGAAATCAAGAGAAGTAAAAAGCATGTCTGGTGGAATGGTACCTGCGAATCAGTCCTCCCAGAAAGACTCAATGCGTGGAAACGGTACTACTCTACGAAATTAGAAAATGATTGGGAAACCTACAAAACCCAACGTGCCCAAACAGCTAGGGTGTTCAGAACTGAGAAACGTAAATACGAAAAATCTCTCATTGAAAAGATAGAACAAAACTTTAGGAAGAATGAAAGCAGAGACTACTACAGAGCCTTCAAACGCAAACTCACTGGCTATAAACCACCATCTCTATGCTTTTAGCGAAAGGACGGCACACTGGCGACGTCAAATGAAAAAAATTGCAGCATTCTGGCAGATTACTTCAAGAATTTACACTGACTGACAGAGCAAATGCAACACCAAGAAGGAGTGGTTCGAAAGGGATGAAAGTTGGGGAAAAAACAGAGTCGGCACGGAAAAATAATTGATGTTTATTTCAAACCGATATGCAGGTTACACAATGCGTACGGCATCGACTCAGTAGGATGTAGGACCACCGCGAGCGGCGATGCACGCAGAAACACGTCAAGGTACAGAGTCAATAAGAGTGCGGATGGTGTCCTGAGGGATGGTTCTCCATTCTCTGTCAACCATTTGCCACAGTTGGTTGTCCGTACGAGGCTGGGGCAGAGTTTGCAAACGGCGTCCAATGAGATCCCACACGTGTTCGATTGGTGAGAGATCCGGAGAGTACGCTGGCCACGGAAGCATCTGTACACCTCGTAGAGCCTGTTGGGAGATGCGAGCAGTGTGTGGGCGGGCATTATCCTGCTGAAACAGAGCATGGGGCAGCCCCTGAAGGTACGGGAGTGCCACCGGCCGCAGCACATGCTGCACGTAGCGGTGGGCATTTAACGTGCCTTGAATACGCACTAGAGGTGACGTGGAATCATACGCAATAGCGCCCCAAACCATGATGCCGCGTTGTCTAGCGGTAGGGCGCTCCACAGTTACTGCCGGATTTGACCTTTCTCCACGCCGACGCCACACTCGTCTGCGGTGACTATCACTGACAGAACAGAAGCGTGACTCATCGGAGAACACGACGTTCCGCCATTAACTCATCCAAGTCGCTCTAGCCCGGCACGCCGGGAGTGCAGGCCTCCTTCAACCAATCGACGGGAAATTGTTCTGGTCGATATTGGAACAGCCAGGGTGTCTTGCACATGCTGAAGAATGGCGGTTGACGTGGCGTGCGGGGCTGCTACCGCTTGGCGGCGGATGCGCCGATCCTCGCGTGCTGACGTCACTCGGGCTGCGCCTGACCTCTCGCACGTGCCACATGTCCCTGCGCCAACCATCTTCGCCACAGGCGCTGCACCGTGGACACATCCCTATGGGTATCGGCTGCGATTTGACGAAGCGACCAACCTGCCCTTCTCAGCCCGATCACCATACCCCTCGTAAAGTCGTCTGTCTGCTGGAAATGCCTCCGTTGACGGCGGCCTGGCATTCTTAGCTATACACGTGTCCTGTAGCACACGACAACACGTTCTACAATGACTGTCGGCTGAGAAATCACGGTACGAAGTGGGCCATTCGCCAACGCCGTGTCCCATTTATCGTTCGCTACGTGCGCAGCACAGCGGCGCATTTCACATCATGAGCATACCTCAGTGACGTCAGTCTACCCTGCAATTGGCATAAAGTTCTGACCACTCCTTCTTGGTGTTGCATTTGCTCTGTCAGTCAGTGTACTTAATTGCTCTGAACCGCAAATGGCCATTGAGACCAAGGAACACTTACTCAGGTACCCAGATTCCAGACCACCCGACAGAGATGAAATCAAGCGCCACATTGCCCGTCTCAAAAATAACAAAGCGCCGGGGGAAGACTCAGTAGTAGCAGAATTATGGAAATATGGCCCAGAGGAATCACTTGATATCTTGCAAAAGCAAATAGAAGAAATTTGGAACAAGGAGACCCTACCCGAAGAATGGAAAATAGCTTTGATCCATCCATTACACAAAAAAAGGCAGCATGAAAAACATCAACAACTACAGAGGAATATCTTTGCTACCCGTGACTTACAAAATTCTATCACTTGCCATCCTGGAGCGTTTGGAAGCACAAGTCGAACATCAAATAGGTGAATACCAAGGAGGGTTCAGAAAAGGTCGCTAAACAGCTGAACAGATCCAAAATCTCAAAACGATCATCAGATATTGTATACTAAGGTCCAAGCAGTATGTGTCTGTCTTTGTGGACTTTAAGAAAGCGTACGACTCCATTGACCGGGAAGTCTTGCTAAACATCTTAAATGAATTTGCAGTTGATTTGAATCTGCTGGCATTAATTAGAGCCACCCTGACCGATACAAAATCCAAGGTGAAGTTCCACGGATGTCTATCGCATTCCTTTGACATCAAAACAGGAGTCCGACAAGGTGATGGGCTATCCCCGATACTCTTCAACTGTGTTCTTGAAAAGACCATAAGAACCTGGCGGGTGAGATCACAGGAAAGCAACTACAGTCCATTGAGAATAGGAACCAAATCCAAGGGGATCGCAACAGACTGCTTAGCATTTGCCAATGATATTGCTGTTCTCTCAAACGACATAGAAACCGCTAGAGCTCAAGTTGAAGTTTTAAAGGAAATTGCCGAACAAACTGGTTTGCAGATATCGTTTGAGAAAATAGAGGTAATGACTAACATCAAAGAGGCTCCACCAAAACTCCATACAAAATACGGGGACATCACCCGAGTAGACAAATTCAAATACCTGGGTGAGATCATCATAAAAAATGGACTGGACAAAGAAGCACTTCAGGAGCGAGTACGCAAACTGAAAATAGCCTACCAAACAACCCGCACAATTTACAACGAAAAATGCCTTTCCCAAAACACCAAGATACGTCACTATGAAACAGTTCTGAAGCCAGTAGTTCTATATGCAGCCGAAACCCTGTCTCTAAATGCCAACAAAGGACTCCTTGAAGAACTGGAGAAAAGAGAACGCAAAATTGTGAGAGGAATCTTGGGATCAAAGTACAGAAATGGAATCCATCAAAAGAGATCCAACAAGGAAGTCTACAGCAAAAGAGAGAAAATTACCGACACAATCAGAAAAAGACAGGCACGATTTTACGGTCATCTGAAAAGAATGGACGGAAGAAAGTTAACTAAAGGAATCTTTCACTTTTTTTGATTCAAACCCCAAAACCACAATTGCCTGGTTTAGAAATACCAAAGAAGACCTGCAAATGCTACATATCTCAGCTGAAGACGCCCTTAACAGAGATCTCTTCAGCAATAAAATATTGACGAACGGGCTAAACCGAGACGAGCAACCAAAGAGAAGATACGGTGCCCCTTGGACAGAGGAGCGTAAGCAGGCCCACTCACAAAGAATGAGGGAAATTTGGGCTCTAAAGAAGGCCAAGTTTAGTGTCAAATGCAACAAGACTTAACGTGGTCCTTGATGGTCCCAGCGAATGATATATAATAATAATAATAATAATAATAATAATAATAATAATAATAATAATAATAATAATAATAATAATAATAATAATAATAATAATAATAATAATAATAATAATAAAACACTCATTAATCCACCGTAAACAACTACCCCTCTAGTTATGCTATACAATAAAAAATGGTAAGATTACCTCAAACTATATTATTAAACATTTTCAATAAGAAAATTATTTTTTTAAATATGGTTAGGTTATCTCAAGCATCCCAATGTGCCAGTTAATGTTAATACTTCTTATTATTATTCTGTTTACCCTGCAGGGTCGGTTTTACCCTCGGACTTAGCGAGGGAACCCATCTCTACCGCCTCAAGGGCAGTGACCTGGAGCTCAGACTTTGGGTCGGGGGATACAACTGGGGAGAATGACTAGTACCTCGCCCAGGCGGCCTCACCTGCTATGCTTAACAGGGGCCTTGTGGAGGGATGGGAAGATTGGATGGGACAGGCAAGGATTCGGGTAGGAAGCGGCCGTGGCCTTAAGTTAGGTACCATCCCGGCATTTGCCTGGAGATGAAGTGGGAAACCACGGAAAACCACTTCTAGGATGGCTGAGGTGGGAATAGAACCCACCTCTACTCAGTTGACCTCCCGAGGCTGAGTGGAGCCCGTTCCAGCCCTCGTACCACTTTTCAAATTTCGTGGCAGAGCCGGGAATCGAACCCTGACCTCTGGGGATGGCAGCTAATCACACTAACCACTACACCACAGAGGCGGACTAATGTTAATACTACTAGAATAAAAATTACACATGAGACTATTTTGAAAATTGTGTATGCTTTATGTATCTCAAGTCAACACTAATCTCTTGTTCGCAATCTGGACAGGGTATATTTAGTTCTTCGGAATCTGGACGGTTTTTGCCTTGTTCGCAATCTGGACTGTTCGCATTGTGCCATCCCAGGTTATTACCTTGATGTTTTATATTACCTTGGCTAATTTGACAAGAGCTGAAATAGACTAATATTTATTTTATATTATTTACAACTGTTTACAAAGACTTAGGGCAAACGTGAAATTAAAACATTGTGTCCTCAAAATTTTCATCCAAATTTCACGACTGCGAGATGAATTTCCATGTACAGGTGTACATGATATTAGCAGGCATATTTTCTGCTTGCCCCTCTTCCTCACCGCCAGATAAATCACTTCTATTATCACTTTCCACAGTCACTAAGATATCATCTTCATTATCCTCAGGTATCCTGTGTTCCAGTCCCGTGTTCAGACATATGGTCCGGGTCTCTTCGTCTTGTCCTGTTCTTTGATAGTTGTCCTTAGACGCGCGAGATGGTTACATTCGCTATTAAAGCATGTGTGACGGATGATGGTATTTTAGATGTTTAAGGACATGATGATGAGTCTGTCTGTTGGAAAGGGTCTAAGCTACAGAACAAATGTGCCCTAGTCCACCATAGCTCAATTGGTAGAACAATAGTGCCAGACCTGTAGCTTAGATATTTCCAAAAGAACAGGTATTACCTAGGCTACCATAGAGTAACCGCCGCGAAGTCGGGAGGTTGTGGGATCGGATCCCAGTGGTGTCCGATTGACCATATTTTATCTGGACGTAACACGTGTCCGCCTCTGCGGTGTAGTGGTTAGTGTGAATAGCTGCCACCCCCGGAGGCCCGGGTTCGATTCCCGGTTCTACCACGAAATTTTGAAAAGTGGTACGAGGGCTGGAACGGGGTCCACTCAGCCTCGGGAGGTCAACTGAGTAGAGGTGGGTTCGATTCCCACCTCAGCCTTCCTGGAAGTGGTTTTGCGTGGTTTCCCACTTCTACTCCAGGCAAAAGCCGTTTCCTTCCCATTTCCTTGTCTACCCATCCCCCCACAAGGCTCCTGTTCAGCATAGCAGGTGAGGCCGCCTGGGCGAGGTACTGGTCATTCTCCCCAGTTGTATCCCCGACCCAATGTCTCACGCTCCAGGACACTGCCCTTTAGTTTGCAGATGTAGGATCCCTCGCTGAGTCCGAGGGAAAACCAACCCTGGAGGGTAAACAGATTAAGAAAGGAAGAAAGAAAGAAAAACTTAACGCGTACTATGTACGTAATACACGACCTAATAAGTTGAAAGTCCAGTTCGATTATTTCTTCATTCTCGTCTCCTCTCGTCTTCCGAGATAAAAGGTAAGGCTCTTAATGTAGATTTGACTTGGAACCTTATATTTTCGTCTTTAGTTATTACTTTACCTGTTCGATCGAATAATGAATTTTCTGTAATTTTAACTCTACTAGGCCTTTTTCAGTTTCTTTAAACCAGTTGGGTTTTGTTTTGTGGTTACGGAAGACGTCAAAGATTTGTTTGGTTAAGCTATTAGAATTCATTCTGAGAAGATGACCTTAAAAATGTATCCTTCTTTTTCGCGCAGTATCGGAGAGTTTTTCAATTTTCTTGGAGAGTATTTCATTCTTGATATATTATTAGTCTATTATCCATAAATTTTGGTCCAATGATATTTCTTAAAATTATTCTTTCTTTTAGCTCGAGTTTCTCCATCTGGCCCTTCATATTTAGTGTTTCTGCTGCGTATAGTGCTGCTGATTTAATCACTGTTATATAATGTTAAATTTTGGATTCGCTTGAAAGGGATTTCTTGTTCTACTCGTATGTACCTTTTGGTATTATTATTATTATTATTATTATTATTATTATTATTATTATTATTATTATTATTATTATTATTATTATTATTATTATTACTGTACCGGGCGTACACCTCCGTCCCGTTGAACTGCGCGCCTTATAGCAGACCATCTGTGCTATGAATCTCAAACTAATGTAATGCAACATACTTGGACCCTCAACCATTAGGTGTCTCTACCATCGGCCTATGTGCCCCCTCTGGCGGGATTAAGGACAATTAATTCTTGAAGAAATTTACATTTTCAAAGTTTGTTAACCTTAGTTTTTGTAGATTTTTTCTAATGTGTCAATGTTGTCAACACTCCTACGGCTTCCTTCTCTCTTAGTTATTAACCACCACCGGGCGAGTTAGCCGTGCGGTTAGGAGCGCACAGCTGTGAGATCGCATCTGGGAGATAGTGGGTTCGAAACCCACTGTCGGTAGACTTGAAGATGGTTTTCCGTGGTTTCCCATTTTCACACCAGACAAATTCTGGGGCTGTACCTTAATAAAGGCCACGGTCGCTTTCTTCCCATTCCTAGGCCTTTCCTCTCGCATCGTCGCCATAAGACCTATCTGTGTCGCTGCGACGTAAAGCAACTAGCAAAGAGAAAGTTTTTAACCAATCAGGAATTTTGTACATATTTCTCTATCCAATTAAAATTGGGGGTGTACAGGCTTCCTGCCTATCCCAAAAGAGTTCTAGAAACTTCCCCCTGTAAATGCTATAAAAGCTGGGCGATTTAAGGCCGTATTGTCACCTTCATCGCTCCGGTTTGGTGAGTGCAGCGAGTTATTAGGAGGCAGGGGCTGTCTGTCGTCGTTCGTAAGGCCCAACAACTGAAGATAATGGGAAATTTCTTAACATGTGATAGCTCCAGGCAGATAACTTGAGGGGAAGGTTTCAAACTACATTTCTTAATGTAAAGTTCTTAAGTCATAGTTTAAATGTAAATTTTCGGCAAGTCTTAAGGGAACAAAGAGTGTTCACAATCTATTGATTCCCATTCAGCTTGGTTTGGGGTGACTAAAAATTGTTCAAACCTCTAAATTCTTCACACTCCTTCGGCATTTAATGTTTCTCGTTTAGTTACCCCTTTGTAGCATAGGCTTAGCCTCTGCAACTTCGGGCCATTAGCCCATTTAGGATTTTAAGAGTTTTTCTAAGGGGAGTGTAGTGTTTTGCCTCCTAGCTTTTGTTCATGTCCGATCGCGTTAACCTTTCATTTTTACTTTAAGGCCAGTTAGTGTGGGCATTCATTGCCCCCATTTTAATCGTAATTGTTGTTAGTCGAATATGCAAAATACTGTTGAGCAGAAGTGATTGTATACTCAGTATTTGAAGTTTATCAGGCATAATTTTGTAAGAAGCTTGTGCCTCTGAGGGGCTGGACTGTAGTCACTTTTGGAAATCAGTCTCCTAGAATGTGTATGAGTGGAGCAAACATTCTCTTGTAAAAGTGTACCTGTTTAGAGCTATAACGCTCACCTCTTGTAAATTATCACGTTGATTTAGTCTCTCTAATGTTGTACCTGATTTTTGACGAAGTCATCATTGTTATGCGAGCTGATGAGCTCATTGTTGTGTTGTTATTTTTCATTCAGATTATCCATGTATCACTTTTTAATACTGGAAAAATGCCAAACCTCTGCATGAAATGTAATAAGACGTTTTGTCTACTTAGTAATCTTCGCACCCACTTGCTTCTTCATAAAGGGGAAAGGCTCTCTCAGTGTCAGGATTGCAACAAACTATTCGCTAGGCGAAGTGACCTCCGGCTACACATAACGATACATACTGGAGAGAAGCCCTTCTACTGGACAAAGGACAACCTGCACTCTTCGTTTGGTGTTGCATAGAATATGATCTATATTTCACTCAAACCTGGCGGAAGGTATACGTAAAACGTGACCCAGTTTTATGGAGACAATCATAAAGGAAGGCATTTATTATTTCAAACTTACATCTTTTCACGGTTTCTTGCTTGTGGAGTACATCTTTTATCCGGGAGGACTAGAAGTGTATATAGGCTTTAATTTTTTCGTGTGGTGTAGATTATTGATAGTTGAAAAGTTTAGTATGGTTAACTTTTATACATGTCGCCTGTTATGTGATTGTCATATATTCTAGTATTCCCGTTGCCTCATTCAGAAAATCAAGTCGACACGGCAGTGATGTTAGAAGATCACGTGGCTCGTTTTATATTCTTTTCTGTGTAACAGTGCATAGACAAGAATATTTCAATCGTAAGTTATATGGTCACATATACATGTTCACAATATGGCTAATAATCTTTCTAACGAACAACAATCACACGGTGTACAATGCACGCACTGTGGAAAATAATATCGATCCGATAGGGGCGTAAGCATACACGTTAGCAGACCTCACCCTGCAGTGCACAGAGATGCCCTGGTCAAGAAGCAGAGTTAAATTAGCATTTTACGAAATTCCCCAGAGGATCGTCAGTTCAGTGAAACCACAACCAATACCGCTACTACTCCAGCTCCGAATATGGACGAGTACAACCGCAATCTGATTAAATTGAAATCAAAGTTTTCCTAACCGACGACCACTTCTACGAGGCCGTTAATGACTTTGTGCAATTCTTAGCTTCAGTATCACATATTCTTCCCGGGCCGAAACACCCGGTCCTGAAATATTATGAACTGAGAAGAAAAGGCCAACTAAATTCTGCCCAACGTTCATATAGGACCTCTTCAAACTCTGAAAGATCAACGAAAAGGGGAAGACCCCCTGCGGGTGGGGGACGCACATGTAGAATACACCCGCGCTATCCCCTGCCTGTCGTAAGAGGCGACTAAAAGGGGCGACCAAGGGCTGACTGAATTAGAACCATGAAACTAATTTTGAATCGTACCATCACGCGGGGAACACCATAGGTTGACTGTACTTGCAAGTAGTACCACTAAATTCGGTACGAAATAGGTTTGTGATTAGTAGCAGTAAAAGCCTGGCCTGGTGGATTCCAGTACCCGTGCGTCGTACCCATGTGAGCAACACCGCGGGTCTGGGCGTAGCCTGTGTGTTGTACCGCTATATGAGCAGCACCGTGGGTCTGCGTTGCCTGTGATTAGTACCCACTATGTGAGGAACACCACGGGAATAACGGCGCCCGTGTTTAATACACCTAGGTGGGGAACCTTCTCGGTTTGCGTTGGCTATGAGTTGCGCCATTGTGTGAGACACACCATAGGTCTGCGTTACTTGTACGTATTGCAATACTTGTGAGTAGTACCATCTTTTGTGGAACACCGTGAGTCTTCGCTACTTCTGATTAATACCCCAACGTGACACATACCATGGTTCTATTTTACTCGCGACAAGTACCATTCTGTGGGGCCTTAGACGTGGATTTTGCACCCCCTTTAGACACCAAGCATCATTGTGCTTTGTAAGTGGTTCCTTGGTCGGTAATAATGTTATTTTCGATCTGTATTGAGCTCGCTCCACTTGTTTTTGTTTGTTTGTTTTGTGTTTTGTTGGGTTCCTGTCCATCCATTCATTCATTCTTCATGACATTTTATTTTTATTTTGGTCAGTGGATGCCTTTGAATTTTTTGTTCTTTTATTTCGTACCATTAGGGGCCGATGACCTTTGATGTTAGGCCCCTTAAAAAAACAAGCATCATCATCATCATCGAAAAGGGGAAGAGAGAAGAGAAGAAGGAAGTACATATATGAATCCACTGAGTTCTACTATTACAATCAGCGGCGAAAAGCCATACGCAATGTGTTTACAAACGAACAACCAATTTGCAGCCTGAGAGAAGATGTATTGCACACATTCTTTTCTGACATATTTTCTAGGCCGAACAACCACAAAAGACCAGAATACCCTCAAAAATGCACTGAGAGTGAAATCATGGGGACTAACGACCTATACAATCCGGTCACATCTAAGGAAGACATTATTCAGGCAACGCAGAAAATCAAGATAGACACCGCAAGCGGTCCTGACCACGTAATCGTCCGAGCTATTAAAAACAACACAATTTCAGAGATAATAGCAATCATCGCCACTAGAATGCTAACAACAGGGTTAGTACCATCGACTTTCAAAAAAGCCCGTACAATTCTGGTTCAGGTGACGTGAATAATCCCTGTAACTGGCCTCCAATTACTATATGCTCAGTTATTAGACGACTCATCGAGAAAGTTCTTGAAAAACATCTTCGGAACTACATTGTGTTTCATGACAATCAAAGGGATTTCACCAATACAGCTGGTTCTTACATAAATACCTCAATATTGAAGCCGTTTTACAGCACACTAGGCAAGAAAAAAACGATGCATGCATTATATTTCTCGACGTTCGCAAAGCTTTTGATAACGTTGGACATGCGCACCTCCAGAGCACACTGGAGTCGGTCGGAGTGCCCGAAAAACTGACGAGACTGATAATTGCTCCACAAGAGGGAAACGTAACACAGATACAGACACGAAAACGGGGAACAAAACCCATCAAACCATAAAAATTAATCGCGGTGTGCTTCAAGGCTCCCCTTTGTCACCGGCATTATTTAACATCGCTACTAATCAAATTGTGGAAGAACTATCTGAAGATTCTTTACCAAGGAATTACGGTTACTCGATTGAAAACGACGAGTCTAATCTCACTGTAATGTGTTTCGCCGACGATACGGTAATATTTGGGAAAACCACTGAATCTGCTGCCGAACTAGCAAGGATCGCCATAGAATGATTTAAGGAACTCAGCCTGGACATGAGCGCTTCAAAATCAGCTTGTCATTCTATCAAGAAAGGTCAGCCAACGGAGGAGAATATCATCATTAATGACGACTGTGAAATTAAATCACAGTGCAACGGAAGTGCGATTCGTTACTTAGGTGTGAATTTCATCAATGAACTTAAACTGGATACACAAGCCGTACTTGACAAGACACGAAACAGGATTGACACCCTTGTTAGCTCACCATTGCTGCAATCTGACCAGAAATTTTCAATTTTAAATAGCTCAATATCACCTACTCTTATTTATCCACTCCAAGTTACTCCCCTAAACAAGATACCTCGAACGTTTCTATCAGATGCGGATAAAATATTAAAGAGTGGAACTAAAGAATTATTACAACTACCAGCAGACGTTCCGGATCACATGGTATACACCGAAAGGAAGTATAAGGCCTCGGCTTGTTTCGCGCCACTTGGGAAGCCAAACTACAGCATATTAACATCTGTAATAAATTATCGCTTGCAAATAACGGCTATATTAATGCAACTAGGAACTTGGAACAAGAACGTACAATTTGTTTGCAAGATCTAGGCATAGAAATGAATGATCGAGTTATGTCCAAAAATAGCCATCTTTCCAATGTAAGCAAGGTCCGACAGTTACTACGAGACAGAGAAGTTCAGTCATGGACGAAGTTGCCGCACAAAGGAAAGGGCGTTGGACTCTTCCAGGAATACACGCCAGGGAACAAATGGATAAGAGATCACCGAGGCTTATCCTGTGTGGAATGGAGAGAAGCCATCAAGATGACAGCGAATGTGTGCGCCGTTCGTTCCGTGCCAGGATGGTCCCAGGACAACTCCCTCTGTCGGCGTTGCCACAGAGAGCACGAAACTCTTGCCCATGTCCTGGGAGCCTCCCCTCACGCGGAGGTATTGAGAAATTCCCGCCATCATACAATACGACACATGATTGCGACCTCGCTGAGAGATCACGGTTTCACGGTGCACAAAAAGGTCTCTGGCCTAGCTAACGACGGGAGTAACAGGCCTATTGACATGATAGCCTTTCAACCAGCTAGCAAGCAAGGACTAATCTTAGATCCCACAATACGCTTCGAGTAGCACGTTGGCCAGGCCGAAGAGGTGGACGCCGAAAAGAAGTCAATTTACCAGCCAACTGTAAACTACTATAAAGATAAATATCACCTAGACAATATTTCCGTCCATGGACTCATGATCGGAGCTCGAGGCACAATCCCTAAATTTCATGTACAGCTATGGGATTCTCTCGGTCTCAGCCGGACACGACTTCACGACATCGCTATCGCCGCAATACGAGGTTCAGTGACCATACTCCGCAATCATCTATATAACATCTGAAGAACCGTATTGCAAATTTATTCCTGAGCCTTGTGGTGATTTTTCTACCTGGCACACCAGCAAAGTCAACAGTAACTTAGAAGACAAAATAATGTGTAGTCGACATATTTTGTCCTTGTGGCAGCCTCCGCATGGAGGAAGTTGTAATAATAACAAATAAAAATCATACATACACACTGTAACTGTTCGCTCTCCTCATCAAGACACTTGGGGAGATGAAAGTTATTACCTTGGGACACATGAATATCAAATAAACTATATGTGGCTTGCCCGCAAATTGCCACGCAAATAGAAACAATTAACATTCCATGGTTTCCCATTTCTCTATGTGATGTTTGGGCGCCAGGGTTACAGTTTTAAAGGTAACCAAAATTTATATTTACTAGCATAGAGACTTATACTTAAATCACAGGGGTAGGATTTTAAATAATTAACCATTAAGTATCGCTTAAGAAAGAAAATTAACGCAATATAAAATACAAATGAATTTATTATACAAAAAATGAGATGAATCGGAAGAGTTCCTTAAAGCGTGGAGGAATTTAGAATTTACTTTACTGAATTTACGAATTGCCTGCTTTATCCAATTGAAGCTCACCTATTGCAGCTTCCGTTGAATTCATCTGGTTTCCGTGGTTACTCTTTCTCTTCTTCTCGATGTAGAATTTGCTCCATGGACATCCTTCCTTCCTTCTCTGATATGGTACAGGCTATCTGGACTAGCACTCCCTAATTGCCTAGTCTTTAAATTAGACATTGGCCCTATACTTGTAAAAGCTGATCAGCGTTGATCGTATGAGGAGAAAATTCAGAGATATGAATTTTTCCATATTAGTAGAAATCTCAATCCAACTGAGCTATACTATTTATACGGTACAGACTTGTACCAAATTTCGTGGACTTGAACTGAACATAGTTCTCCGTCCAGAAGATTTACTGAATATAACACAAGCCGTAAGCTTGTTTCGTCTCACGCAGATCCGATAACTTAACAGCAGCTAAGTACTGTATCGAAGCGATAACACATTGTACAAAAATAACTATGTCGCGGAGCGACCACACACTGTTTCAAAAATCAATAACGTCGTTCACAGTAGATGTTCTAATAGTAGATCGGATGACAGCAGAAGTAGTAGTTAGGTGCCATTCTCGTGGTGAGAATCTCTATATATCCGGGCTCACCCTCACTCTTGGTAACAGTTCAATCTCAAAACTCATATACAACGAAGTATCTGATTCGTAGATCGAATTATCAACTCCCCTTCTCTTCTTTCTTGACAAGTCCAGTAGGCGTGGAGATGATGTAGCTGACCAGCTTGCAAGCCTCGCGCGCAGGTCGCTGTTTACTAGCCTTGGCTCATGAGTTAAACCCAGTGAGTCATGCAAATTTCCACGCTCAAGAATAACCTTTTCCGTATACACAAATATGAGATGAAATGATAACAACTATAGTTCAACATATTAACCAAATCCAATACATAATAAATTCCTATCTTTCATAATATAATAATAAATAATAAATTATGTTATAATATATGCAATATGATTGCAAAAACCTAATTTACAAATGCTTGACGTAGAATAAATATGTTATTACGAATAATTGCCGATGGCGGATAAACTTGATATCAAATGATATCGAGTAAAATGATATTATATTAAATTAGTAGGGCTGCAGAAGCCTGGACGGTTACAACACAGTATCATTATAGACAGTTATGCCTTTCAGCGTTCAGTTCAAGAAAAAAGAAGTAAAATTTCAGACTTTAGTGCTTTAAATTATGGCATGGTCACTTCCTTGTTCGCCCATTCACCCTCGTACCTTCTTTCACTTCTCTGTTCCACGATATTTCCGTAACAATTATTATTATTCAGGTGACAATGTACATTGTGCGAACAGCTGCACTTGAATCTACGCAGTGCGTAAGAGCCAAGAGCTAACCCATTACGATTTTCAGTGACTTGAAAACACAAATGAAGTTAAAACTACAAAATCTGTTTTAAAATATAGTTGATTAGCCTTTCTGCATAATATAAACTGATCTTTCCGTCTACACATTTGGTATTTTTGGCTAGTACTTCGCTCCTACCTCGGATAGTGTCAAATCCATCCCAGTTTTCAGTTGTTACTGTGTGTCTATCACGCCGAATCATTTGGAGTGATGAACATGAAATTTGTATTTCGTTAGAATGTATATCACTGTACGGCTCCTCGTTCAGCGTAGTCGCCTTCGGTTCAGAGAGCCCCTGATTCGATTCCCGATTAGGTGGGGGATTTTAACCACGTCGGGTTAATTCCTCTAGCTTGAGGTGTGAGTCCTTGTCTGAATCCACATTCTCATTTACACACAATATATCACACTACAAACCATCACTGAAAGACGCACTAGTAACTACATCCCTTCGTAAAGGTCTGGCGTAAGGAAGATCATGCGGCCGTTAAACAAGGCTCAGTCCACATAAGTGCTGACCCTAGGTGACTGAGAAAAGCCTATAAGGATGAGGCCCTATGCAGGATGAATTCTAATGTTGAAGACGGCAAACACCATCATACCCCGCGCCATAAAAATTAACTAATGAACTAAGGAAGAATTTCACTTAGAAGTATACTGGATGGCCCCCCAACCCTTTACTTTCTATGTATAAGTGTCCCGCATGCAATGGCGGTGAAAGGGATGCCTCATCACTGGTTTACAAAGGAGAGCTACAATTTCGCATCTGAAACGAATAACAGTCATTTTACTACAGACGTTCTGTGACAGGGTTCATTTGAAAATACGCCAAGGTGCAGAAAATTAAGTTTAATATGATGTCCTTGGCGAGATGCAGTGTTTATAGCAATTTGTTACTTTAATTGACCTGTCCCAGTCTCATCCTTGGCTTTCACAATATGGAAGTGACAGAGGTATGAGCGATGCTACTAGTACCAGGGGCCGATGTCCTAGATGTTAGGCCCCTTTGAACAAAAAGCATCATGATCATCATCAGTAATACTATTCCTTATGCAGCCAGTCCCTGTTATGAATGGTGTGAAAATGTTGCTCATATTGTCAGTTGGTGCATGCATTTCAGTGGGCTTGGCAGACTGATATGCAATAGCAACTCTATTTGACATGCCTAATAGAAGACGTTACACATGGAAGGATTTTGGAGATAATAAAAGATACCAAATTGACTACATTCTAGTTAAGAGAAGGTGCAGAAATCAGGTAACGTCATGCCATAACTACCCTGGCTTAGACATCGACAGCAACAATATCCCAATATTAGCAAAATGTCGAATTAGGCTGAAGAAGTTAAGGAAACCAAGAAGCAAGAAATGGAATCTAGAAAAGTTAAATGATCCTGAACACAAGTAGCATTCGAAGAAAATACATACACGATCATGTACAACAACAACAACAACAACAACAACAACATCAATAACGAAACAGATTGGGACGTTGTCAAAGCTTCACTCACAACGGCAGCAGATGAAGTGCTAGGAGAAAAAGACGCTTGAACCCAGAAGGAACTGGATGACTGAAGAAATACTAAATCCCATTCAGGAAAGAAATAAGAAACACCGAAAAAATACTCCAGAAGGTATGATAAACTGAAAATAAACTAAAAAACCTAGTTACACAGAAGTGCCGAAAGGCGAAAGAAAGATGGATGGATGACATTTGCAAAAGCATAGAACATGATATGAAAATCGGAAATGCTAACAGAGCATACAATCAAGTGAAAAGATTGCAATTGAAGGCTAAAATAAAATCCAGTGTAACAAAAGATAAGGAAGGAAATCTGTTAATAGAAGATGATGAGGTAATGAAGAGATGGAAAGAGTATTTGGAGGATCTATGTAATGGACAAGAAATTGACATTGTAGATGAGTACATCATAAAACAAGAGCAGGTTTCACAAGATGAACTAGGTACTCCCATATTGAGAAGTGAATTCGAAACAGCACTGCAACAGCTGAAAATGGAAAAAGGCTCCTGGACCATACAAACTGCCTGCTGAACTGTGGATATCTCTGGAAAATAGCTGAAGGGTGAACTCTTCAAAATCACCAAGTACTGCTATGAAAACGGAGATGTGCCAGAGGATTTTGTAGAAAGCAAAGCAGTACTTCTGCACACAAAGGAGATTCATCAGAATGTGTCCAATTACAGAATACTAAGCCTTGTTGCACCCTGAAGAAAAATATTCACATGCACATTAAAAATAGAATCAAAATGAAAAATGAGCAAAATATAGATGATGATCAGTTTGGGTTCAGGAAAGGAGTAGGAACGAGGAAGCTATTATAGCACTTAAAACAATCTTGGAGAGAGAACTAGAGCTTAACAGAAATACATATATAGCTTTTGTAGACCTGGAGAAAGCATTCGACAATGTTCAATTGAAAGGAATGTTCAGAATTATGAAGGATATTCATTTGGACTGGAAAGACAGAAAGGCAATAATAAACCTCTGCATCAATCAAAGAATAGACATTGAAAATAATAAAACAGTATGCAAGGTGAGGATCTGGAAAGGAGTAAGACAGGGGTGTTCCTTGTCACTATTTCTATTTAATGTGTGCATTGAAGAGACAATGAAAATTTTAAAATCAAGAACACCTGGTATTAAAACAAATGGATCAACTCTACACTGTATTAGATTTGACGACGACATTGCACTTCTGGCTGACTATAAGAAGTACATGCAGATCATGCTCAACAAATTAACATCCTTCTTAAATGATTTTCGACTTAACATTAATGTAAATAAAACTAATGTTATGGTTGTAAGCAAATCTAACATGAAGCCGGGGCACATCTCAGAATTGGAAATATTTTAATAAAACAGGTGCACAAGTTTTACTACTTAGGATCGATTATTACCGATGACAACAGACGCACTGTGGAAATAGAAAGAAGAATTTCCCTGTGTAAGAAAGCCCTTGAGGAGAAGAAGCAGCTCTTAATCAATCCTTTGAACATAATAAATTGTTTATCAAAACATTCATTTGGAGTGTTCTGCTATATAGCTGTGAATGATGGACCCTCTTGAAGGAGGGCGTGAAACGACTAGAGGCAGTGGAAATGTGGCTATGGAGGAAGATGACAAGGACTACCTGGATTGAGAAGAAAACTAACTGAAGCAGTGCTTAGAGAAATAAACACACAGGGGCATTTAATAACAATGATAAAAAGAAGAAAAGCGTCAGCTTTTGGTCACATTCTCCGCCACAATGACTTCATAAAGAACTTGTTCGAAGGAAAGGTGATGGGAAAGAGCGGTAGAGGGATACCACGGAAGAGGATCATTTAAAAGGTAGTTGAGATGATGGGATGCTAATGTTATGGAGAGATTAAAAGGATCGCAGAGAGAAGAGATCAATGGTTTCGGCGACAAGGCAAAGCCTTTAGATAGTGATGATGATGGTCATGAAAGTAAATTGCCATGAGCTATTTTAAATACAGTTGAATCGCGAATGTGTGGTCCCACAGAACAGCAGGCTTCATAGTCTATGTCCCGCCACGTGAAACGGGGCTTTTGATAAAATAAATAAATAAATAAATAAATAAATAAATAAATAAATAAATAAATAAATAAATAAATAAATAAATAAATAAATAAATAAATAAATAAATAAAGTTCAATAGTATGTCCATGGATATTAAACCAAAGCCTTACAGGTGAATTGGTAGTCACCCCGCACCTGATTTTTGAAGCATTGATTTTCATTCTGTATCTCTCTACAGCTGTAGTAGTCCGGGACATCAATATTTGGAGATAAAATGAAATAATTTTGCAGTTATCCACATTTACATTGGTGTTATTGTTAGCAGCCTTAATAAACGACCTCATGGATGGAAGAGACAAAGCTCTGTATTATCAGGTGACATTCTATGTTCGGTTTCATCTTTCTATTGCTAGTACGTTGTATGCAAACAATTTGTATTCTTTATATAAAAGGATTTTGAGGAAATGGAAGAACAAGCAAAGCTCTCTGATCAAGTGACAATCCTGGCTGGATTTACATTTCTACTGATAGTTTGCAAGTTTCTTGAAACAAAGTGAACTCTTGAAAATAATGATGACTCACTTCTTTCATCAAGTAATATTTCATATCTCATTAGATGTCGCGTATTATGAAATAAATTTCATAGACTATGTGTGTCGGTAGATTTCACTATTAATCTGATTGCTTGAATCAGTTTTACTCATTTGGCACTACAGAGGTGGCTTAAGTGTTTTAAGAAATGAGTCGGTGGCGACGAACTCTGTCTGAACTCTTTCATCCTATTTCTAGATTTATCGGAGTACAATTTTCTATTTCAGAATGAGTACTTTTAGATATCAGTAAATTATTTGATTCTGCATCGTATGGGATATAAACTGATAAGTAAAAATATTATGGTCCGTTATTGGTCCTCTTATACACAGGAGCCGGATTTGAACCAGCCAATGTGAGGTGAAAAGACCAGCACTGTACCGTCTGAACCACTCAACCCGGCAACCGTTTCGCATTCTTCACCTTCTGCTCCCCTATCCAGGTCATAAAAATAGAGTTTCTCCCCATTTTACTTTATCATTCCACTACTCCTCAGCATATTGCAGTTCCGGTCACATTGACTATTGTGGTTTTTAGCTAGGTTGACACATCGATTCTAGGGCTTCTTCAGTCTAACCCTCCTTTCAACCGTATTTCAATTGGGTGCCCCTCCATTCTCTCAATATATTGAACTTATCTGAGTACAAACGAATTGGTTTTGTGCTTGGGATCGTTTGACAGTAAACATCGATTCGAAATGTAATGGATTCAAACCCCTATCGACAGCCGTCCAGATAGATTTCTGTGGTTTTCCATTTTCACATCTGTCAAATTCCAGAGCATTACCTTAATTGAAGCAGAGATCGCTACTTTCCAAGTCTCGGTCCTCTATAATTACTTTATACACGAACGTCTATATGTATCAGTGAGACGTTAATAAAAGCCATAAGGAAAAATCCAACATCCCAGTCACTTTATCTCAATTTCGACAACATGGATTTCGTTTACTTGTTTTTAAATGAGACAGTAAAAGACGTGTTCGGTTTCCTCAGAAGGTCGTAGGTTCCATTCTCCGTCAACAATTAGAGATGATATTCCACTTCTGCAGCGGAACATGACCCCTAGGTTCACTCAGCCTGCGCAAAAGATGAGTACCGGTTTAATTACTGTTGGCCAGACATAGAGATAACCACTCTACACCAATCAGAGCCAAGTTTTCGGAAAGGGGAAGTATTTATCTTCCACTCCTATAAGGGCTTTTGGCGACCTGCTCTCCGAAAATCTTCAAAAGTAGTTGGCGGGACGTAAAAATAACATTATTTGTAGCCTACTCTGAAATGTCTTAGCTTTCCTTCATTCTTTGCTATCTTTTATCGACCTAATTTATTGCAGAATGATCCAATTAGTATACACATTTATATTAGACCATGAATGATCACACTCCACTAATTGCTGTCTATTTACAAGTCTCGCAGCAGGACTCCGTATAGGCAGTCTTTACCTGGAATGGGCTATAATATTTATGACAGGTTGCACATTTCACTTTCGCTCGCACGTTCAGGCACTTCACACAACAACAGGTGCACGCAGACAGGGTTAAACACAGGACTGCTGACCACCATAGCACACGATGACTGTTTCTTGACTCGATTCTAGAGGATGTTCGCCACTCACACAGTAACACAGTAATTCACGCGGCCTCTCCATACAGTGAACTACTTAATACTGGCAACTAAAGAGCAACAGCTCCACAGTGTCAACAAGCACTTCACTACTCCATACTCCAACACGACGATGCTCAGACAATTACTCTGGTGGAACACCCATCACACACTCGACACTCCAGCACAACAACGACGAACATCATTGTTGTTGTCTGACTCCAAGTACTGACTCCACGACGGTACACGCACAGTACACTGCTCAGTACACGACGATACACTCACTCCAGTGGGAAGCTGACGGCAACCAGTACTACTGCCGTCCCACTCCCATCATTTACTGGCTGTTCCGCGGCTACCTTTTCTATATCCCGATAAGGGAGTAGTAGAATCTTCGGGACTCTGCTAGAGACGAATCATTCTTGTTGCACCTTCCAGAAAGCTTAGGGGGAAACAAGAGGAAGAGAACAATAGAGAAGAGATCTCGGCATACCCTCGGGCCGGCTGGGAGACCCCCAGAAAAGTTTTGCCAACCCTTCCAGGAATCATGACAGGGCTGGCACGTAACACTATATTTACTCAAGTCGTCTGACTCGAACTTCAGAAAATGTATTGTTACACCCAAATGTTCATTCCACTTCACCGTTGACCATTTATTCACCTAGGCGCAAAATCTCACTGTAAACATGTGACTTGCCTTGACCATTGTATTCTTAGTCCCATTTCGGTATTGCGTATTCAGTATGTAATTACACCCCACCATGCTAGGAACAACTGCTTGTTTACATCCAGTCCCTGTCATTCGACTATGTCTGTTAAATCTATGACTGTTAAGTTAGTCGGTCAGCACCGGCTGTTAAAAAACACATTTATAAGGTTTTACTAGGGTGTTTATGAGTATGTTCTATTAGAAAGTGTAATAAATATATAGGTAAGGTAAGGGTTATTCTGCCCGAAGGCAGGTCCGAACCTCCGCAGCGGTGTTCCTGAGCCGGAGTTTACGTGCGGTAGGGTGGCCAGTTCCTTTCCGCGCCTCCATTCCCTTACCCCCACCAACAGCGCGTGGCAACCCATCCAACTCCTGACCACGCCCAATGTTGCTTAACTTCGGAGATCTCACGGGATCCGGTGTTTCAACACGGCTACGGCCGCTGGCAATAAATATATCGTAGTACTAAATAATAATAATAATAATTTGATAAGGGGTGCGAGGGCTGGAAGTGGCTCTACTCAGCCTTGGGAAGTCAACTGAGTAGAGGTGGGTTCGATTCCTACCTCAGCCATCCTCGACGTAGTTTTCCGTGGTTTCGCACTTCTCCTTCAGGGAAATGCCGGGATGGTACCTAACTTAAAGCCACGGCCGCTTCCTACCCTGTTACTTGACCACCTTTTCCGGTCTTCCTCCACAAGGCCTCTGTTCAGCATAGCGCTTGAGACAGCTGAGCGAGGTACTGGTCCTTCTCCCCCGTTGTATCCGCTGACCCCAAGTCTCAGGCTCCAGGACACTGGCCTTGAGGTGGTACAGGTGGGATCACTCACTAATTCCGAGAGAAAAATCAACCCAGGAAGGTAAACAGAATAAGAAAGAAAGAAAGAAAGAAAGAAAGAAAGAAAGAAGGAAAATAATGATAATAATATAATAATAATCAGAATTTAAAATACCGATAACGTCAATTGGAAAAAAATCATAATGACACACTACCTTAACACAATTCTGCCCACGTCATCGAAGCCCGTTGTACCAATGTTGTTCTTATGAGGGATTTTTTTTTTGTCATGATGTAGATGGGAGGTTCTAGAGCATACACCCTATTCAGTCTCCGTGACTTCGATCTGTTCCCCAGACTAAAGGAACCAGTCCAAAGGATGCGTTTCCATACACGAGACGTCTTCATGCAGAAGGACGCTCCATCGCGGATATCATCAATTGTGGCAATGGTAATATCCTGCGCTTTACACACATCTATGCCTTTACTGGCGAGATGTAGTGTTTACAGTGCACTATGTCTTCTGGTATGGGCTATATCAAATTTGTTAATTTCATTGACCTGCCTTAGTCTCATCCTTGGCTTTGACAATATGAAAGTGACTGTGGTATGAGTGATGCTAGTAATACCATTCCTTATGCAGCCAGTCCCTGCTATGAGTGGTGTGAAAATATCGCTCATAGGGTCGGTTGGTGCATGCATTTCAGTGTGCTCGGCAGAGTGATTTGCAATAGCAACTGCTGGCTCGGTGAGGAAAGCAACGGGAAACTACCTCACTCCTCATTTCCCTAGTACGCCTCTTCAGTGACGCCTAGGCTATTTATGACAGTTGTTGGCGGAGCTGCAGAGGATCAAACCAGCCTTCGGGCTGAATACCCAACTTACACACATCTGGCAACAGGTGCATCGAGTTTCAGGAGATTGCATTGAAGTCCTGTAAAGGTACGGTGCTCCTGAGTGGGAATTTCATATATCGTCGCTGCTCCTGCGAAAACCGGTATAGGAAATATTTCCGCTTCTTAGAATTTTGTCCGGTAAGACTCTGTCAGTCCGCCTCTGTGGTGTAGTGGTTAGTGAGATTAGCAGCCACTGCCGGAGGCCCGGGTTCGATTCCCGGCTCTGCCACGAAATTTGAAAAGTGGTACGAGGGCTGGAACGGGGTCCACTCAGCCTCGTGAGGTCAACTGAGTAGAAGTGGGTTCGATTCCCACCTCATCCATCCTGGAAGTGGTTTTCCGTGGTTTCCCACTTCTCCTCCAGACCAATGCCGGGATGGTACCTAACTTAAGGCCACGGCCGCTTCCTACCTACTTCCTTGTCTTCCCATCCCCCCACAAGCCCCCTGTTCAGCATGGCAGGTGAGGCCGCCTGGACGAGGTACTGGTCCACCTCCCCAGTTGTATCCCGACCCAGAGTCTGAAGCTATACTGTGTACATACATTGCCACTAATTTTCTTCCAGCTCTATTAAGACTTTAAAAGAATTTTGGACGAAATTTGAGCTTCTTGATCAGACGTCATCAAATAGTTGCTCTATGGAGCAGGCGGGAGTTGCTCCGCTCGTTACGGCTGGCTAACGTATGAGAATAGAGCAGCCGACAGGCGGGTTGCATACCCTGGCAGTACTTGCAGTAACCACACGGAGATGATGTTACCTTAATAATAATAATAATAATAATAATAATAATAATAATAATAATAATAATAATAATAATAATAATAATAATAATAATTTGGAGTGTGGAGGCGTATGACTCTGTGGACAGACAGTATTTGATACTCTAGAAGAACTCAGGGTGGACAAGAAGACCAGAGCACTTATCCAGCAGACCCTCACAAATACGACCTCTGAAGTGAAATTCCTGAGCCTTTTGAAATATGTACGGGTGTTCGAGGTGACGGCATCTCCCCTATTCTGTTTAAGTTCTAGACAAAGTTATTAGAGAGTGGGGAAATGATATCAAGGGTGTAAACATCGGAAATTTGGGAAGTAAGGTCAATGTGAAATGTTTAGTATTTGCTGATGATCTCAAAATCATTACTAAGACCAAGGATGAAACAAGGTATGCCATTCAGAGACTACACAATATAGCATCAAAAGGCAGGCCTCCAGATATCCTACGAGAAAACCAACTACATGGAAAACCTACGTCAAAATAGCAAAAGAACTCCGCTAGAGATGGAAAACGGCACAATTTCACAGGTGCCCTCCTTCAAATACCTTGGAGAAATTATACTACCATCAGGATTAGACAGTAGTGCCAATTTAGAAAGAAACACCAAACTACATAAGGCATACAGACTGTCGTGGAATTACTACAACAAAAGAGTCATATCGCGTAATGCAAAATTACGACACTACAAGACAGTTGTATTGCCTGAAGCTTTATATGCCTCAGAAACCATATGCTTAGGTGGTCACTCTAAAATTACAGAAATTGAAAAGCAGGAGCGGAAAATTCTCAGGAAAATTTATGGTCCTACGAGAGAAAATGGAATATGGATTATGAGGAGAACAGCGGACCCCTACTCCTTCACCGACAGGTTTACTAATGCCGTACGGAAAAGACGCCTTAATTTCTATGGCCATATCTACAGAATGAACAGCGACAGACTAACTAAAAGATTATTCAAAGTAATAAACTCAAAGAAGGTCAAAATAAAATGGCTAGAAGAAAATAAGGCGGACCTCCAAGAAATAAATATCACAGACGACATCATGGAAAATCGTGGAGCTTTTAGAACAAAAGTAGCCAATCATAAATTTAGGGGGAAACCCAAAAAGACAACTGGTAGGAAGTTGTCGACAAAACGCAAGATGCAACACAGTGCATTCATGAAGAGATTTTGGGAGGATAAGATGGCACAAACCATCAAACCAACTAACAAGTTCAAACGCGCTCTATGAATGGGCATAACGAAGAAAGAAGGAAAGAAGAAGAATTTGGAGCATGGATCATGCGGGAAAAAAAAAACAGTAAACAGATTATAGAGTATAACAGGACAAGAAAATTATTCATCGACACAGGAAAAATACAGCAGTGTGCAATGTGCGCCGAAAACATAATTTTTACGATTAATTAAAGTTATGAGATACGTGCATTTTCTTTCTTTTTTCTTTGTTTCTTTCGTAATCCTTTTACCATCCAAGAATCAGCGAGGAATCCCAACTTTTCCTCCTCAAGGGCAGTGCCCTCGATCGTGAGACTCTGGGTCGGGGTATGCAGTTTATGATGAGGACCAGTACATCACCAAGGCGACCTCACCTGCCATGCTGAACAGGGGATTCGAACCCACTATCTCCCGGATTCAAGCTCACACCTGCGCGACCCTAACCGCATGGCCAACTCGCCCGGTTCATATTATCAATGTCACTGTTAATCGTATGTAAGCCGGGCTGAGTGTCTCAGACGGTTAAGGAGCTGGCCTTCTAACCCCAACTTGGCAGGTTCGATCCTTGCTCAGTCCGGTGGTATTTGAAGGTGCTCAAATACGACAGCCCCCGTGTCGGTAGATTTACTGGCACGTAAAAGACCTCCTGCGGGACTAAATTCCGGCACCTCGGCGTCTCCGAAGGCCGTAAAAGTAGTTAGTGGGACGTAAATCAAATAACATTATTATTATTATTATTATTATTATTATTATTATTATTATTATTATCATTATTAATCCTATGTAATGGTCGTGCGGTTAGAGGAGTGCAGGTGTGAGCTTGCATTCGGGAGATAGTGAGTTCGAACCCCCGCTGTCGGCAGTCCTGAAGATGGTTGTTCGTGATTTCCCACTTTCACACCGGGCAAATGCTGGGGCTGTACCTTAATTAAGGCCACGGCCGCTTACATCCCACTCCTATCCCATCGTTGCCGTAAGACCTGTCTGTGTCGGTGCGACGTAAAGCAACTTGCAAAAAATGAATCCTATGTAAGAATTTCATAACAATTATTTTTTTACGATATTATACAAACACAATCACAGTAGTGCGGACATCACAGTTACACAGTTTGTCAAATGGATCTTATTCATGGTAATGTTGGCGCGATGTACAATGCTCTTCAATTGACATGCCTAGTTAAATGTCCTAGTAGGAGCTGTTTAGTGCGCAGTGTGTGATGTGTGAACAGTGTTAACAGGGCAGGAACGGGCCCGGCAGCTGTTGTTGTGTATGCAGGCTCTCTGGGCCGCTGGACCAATCGTATTGATCCAGTGAGCGCTCTGCAGGCAGGTCATGTGAGGTCATGTTACTATACCTTGACCTTGACCTCGTAACATGGACAACATGTATCTCCCCTCGCCTTGCTTGTAAGATTAAAGTTAAAACATTATTACGTCATGTAGGGGACTGGACTATCTGTTGCAGTCCAGAGTTTGTGTTTCAACACACACACACACACACACTGCTATATGGTGCAAGTCCCTTCACAAACATTTAACCGTCATTCTTTTCTTACCATTCGTAATATCTTTATAGCAGAGAATCCTTCTAAATACCGAATAATATTTTGTGCTTCAATTGTACTCGCTTCGGCGGTATATATACTAAAATTGGAACGATACATAGAAGATTAGAATGGCCCCTGCGCAAGGATGACACGAAAATTCGTGAAGGTTCGGCTCCATGGCTAAATGGTTAGCGTGCTGGCCTTTTGTTCAAGGGGCCCCGGGTTCGATTCCCGGCCAGGTCGGGGATTTTAACCTCAATTGGTTATTTACACTGGTCCGGGGACTGGATGTGTGTGTCGTCCTTAAACAGAAAATACAAGAAAAACAAAGAGAGAATTAGAAAATAAGAAAAATATATCAATAAAAAGTCTAAAAATATAAAAATTGATTATTTCTGGGAAGAGAAATACATACGTACATAATGTCATTTTAATATTCAGACACCATCGCATGTGACAAACAGAGCATTATGTTTTCATGTACATAATACTTACTAGAAAGTGCGAAAATATAAATCTTCCTCGTACTCACTATAATTACATAATAATAATAATAATAATAATAATAATAGTATAATTAACGTCGCACCGAGACAGATGGGTATTATGGCGACGATGGGACAGGAAAGGACTAGGAGTGGGAAGGAAGCGGTCGTGGTTTTAATTAAGGCACAGTCCCAGCATTTGCCTGGTGTGAGAATGGGAAACCACGGGAAACCATCTTCAGGGCTGTCAAATGTGGGTTTCAAAGCCACTATCTCCCGAATGCAAGATCACAGCTGCACTCCTCTAACCGCAGGACCAACTCTCTCGGTTATTATTATTATTATTATTATTATTATTATTATTATCATTATTAACATTATAAGTTCTTACATTCAATAATGTGAACATTCAACTTTCAACTTCATACCACCCATATGATATGATGCAGTTTGATGTGAAGGACTTCTGCTGAAACTTACGTCCGTCAGCCTTGACCTCATGGTACTTTTCAGCAATAAGCTTAGCAACAATACTTCCAGATATTTTCGAAATATTTAAGAAGTGGAACACACAAACAAATTTATGGAATTCCATAGGGACCTGGATTGGCTCCTCTCTTTTTCATAGGCTAAATCGCACGTATACGTCAGACTTCAAAGCTGATGGCTCTGTCCGAATCCACACAAGACTCATTTTAGCTCTTTACCTTGAAGCAGGTAGTTTGATGATTCGTTCTCAGTAAGCTTAGAAATCACACATTACTTCACTGCAGCTTGCTCAATTCAGTGTCAAGAATCTCATTGTGTGGTTCGGCCATCCTCGAAGTGGTTTGCATAGCTTCCCACTTGTTCTTCTTCTTCTGCAGGCAAATGCCGGGATGGTACTAAATTTTAAAACACGGCCGCTTCCATCCCTCTTACGTGCTTATCCTTTCCAATCCTCCCATCCCCCAAAAGGCCCCTGTTCAACATAACAGGTGAGACCATGTGGGTCAGGTACTGGTCCTCCTACCCAGTTGTAGCCCTGACCAAATATCTCACGCTCCAGGACACTGCCCTTGAGGCAGTTGAGGTGGAATCCTTCGTTGTATTCGAGGTGGAATCAACCCCAGAGGATACATGGATTGAATGAAATGAAATGAAATAAAATGAAAACAATACTCCACGTAAATTGACAGGATCATTCGGGTGAACAAGTGTAAAGATCTAGTGCCCTGTCCCTTTCCTAATTTCTTGCTTAACGCTGATCGTCTAAGTGTCTGAATTGTGCCCACATCGTTCCAATTGATACACAGGTAAATGGAACTTGGGGAATCATCACACACAATAGTTGTCAGTATTATAAATTTTCCACTTTCCGTCAGCTGGTTTAGGGTAGGGTGGAGATATTTGAATCATTTCAGACATACATGAACCGAAGTGCATGTAAAAAAAAATCTCTGATGGCAGAATACAGCCTAGTACTCTATGGTTTCGGGCAAAAATGATGCAATAATTGGCGTAAAAGATCGACTTATTTACTAGCAATAATGTAAAAAATCACGCCTATTGCAAAAAATCACTTTTGAAATATTGTGGGATAAATATTATCACAGATGGGGCTTCTTGGATCACCCAGTTTCGAGCACTTAATGTGCGTACAATTAGTAACATAAACCAAACCCCATGGTGCAACAGCCCGAAGGGCCATGGCCTACCAAGCGACCACTTTTCAGCCCGAGGGCCTGCAGATTACGATGTGTCATGTGGTCAGCACGGCGAATCCTCTCTAGTAACATAAACACGCTGAAAAATACGTTTCTTCAAATGAGCGTTTTCATGCCATTCCCAGAGCACTAAACACTTTTTCCTCAAGAATACTGCTTTCGTCCACCTGCTCCAAAACCAACCTCATGGCAACAAGTTCCACGCTTCTTACAGCATATTCAGTCGCCTATCTTGAAGTAATGTGTGTTCCAAATACAGGAACATACAGAACCCACACGCTGAATGCCCTTCTTCATCTGATAAGGAACTTGATAAATATCGAAGGAATTTCTTCCTACTCGTTACTGAACGCTTAGGCCTAAACCTCCTGTTGTTACCCACTGACTTAAGTTTGCTGCTAGCAGAAGTCTGTTCTTTCGAATACTGCAGATTTCTCTTTACCTGTGCTTTCTCGACATGTTCAGAAGATGTCAGGTCGCAGGCTGAATGCACTCCGTTAACATACTTTCTCAACGATATTTTTGTTCGGTGATGGTAAAATAACGAATAAAGTTTCTGAAATAGGCCTAGGTAATGATGGCTTAGGTATAATACTATCTGAACATCTTTCTCGTTGTGAGAGGTGCAGTGCATCAGAGGTGCGTGCAACAGGAGCATTTTTGTTTGTAGATATACTGGCGTCATCAGTAGGAAAGTTTGACGGTCCTGGATTTTCGATTGATTCAGATAGCTCATTGATATCGTGATTTTCTCACTATGGGAGAAACAAAAAGAGGTACTAATAATTAATATATTGTTTCCTTCATTCAGGCGGTGTTAAAGAATATTATCTAACCATAATTGATGCATAGCAAGCATAATAACTGTATTCCAAGATCTCTTCAGATCAACACTTACAGGTGCACGAATTTAAACTAACTCAAGAACATGTTTCGTGGGAAATAGTCCTGTTAGTGTTCCGTAGTATTAAATACTAAAGCAAATTAAACCATTATTTCCATACGGAACATATATATCCCGTTGAAAACACTGATCCAAAATAGCCCGCGAAAGATGATTCGAATAGCCCAATCTGAAACATTCTACTAAAATGTTAACATGTCATAATGGTGCCAACAGAATGTACTATTTGTCATGGTGGGTGGCCTGTTAGGCCCCCTTCTCATTCCTACAAGCAAGGCACTAATTTATTCTTAATAGTGTGAACACAATGTCTTAAACATTACGTCTCCAATGTTACATAAAGGTAGATTACAAACAACTGTCTCTTACCTCAGATTATTTAAGCTAATATTGGTGGA